>NC_138773.1:50977702-51133858 GCF_965119305.1 Pelophylax lessonae
TTAGCGCAGGGATGGGGTTCCGCTACTTTTACACCTATATGTGTGTATGTGTATATATACATATATGTGTGTGTGTATACAGTGGGTACGGAAAGTATTCAGACCCCCTTAAATTTTTCACTCTTTGTTATATTGCAGCCATTTGCTAAAATCATTTAGGTTCATTCTTCTTCCTCATGAATGTACACATAGCACCCCATACTGACAGAAAAACACAGAATTGTTGACATTGTTGCAGATTTATTAAAAAAGAAAAACTGAAATATCACATGGTCCTAAGTATTCAGACCCTTTGCTCAGTATTTAGTAGAAGCCCCCTTTTGATCTAATACAGGCAAGAGTCTTTTTGGGAAAGATGCAACAAGTCTTTTACACCTGGATTTGGGGATCCTCTGCCATTCCTCCTTGCAGATCCTCTCCAGTTCTGTCAGGTTGGATGGTAAACGTTGGTGGACAGCCATTTTTAGGTCTCTCCAGAGATGCTCAATTGAGTTTAAGTCAGGGCTCTGGCTGGGCCATTCAAGAACAGTCACGGAGTTGTTGTGAAGCCACTCCTTCGTTATTTTAGCTGTGTGCTTAGGGTCATTGTCTTGTTGGAAGGTAAACCTTCGGCCCAGTCTGAGGTCCAGAGCACTCTGGAGAAGGTTTTTGTCCAGGATATCCCTGTACTATGCCGCATTCATCTTTCCCTCGATTGCAACCAGTCGTCCTGTCCCTGCAGCTGAAAAACACCCCCACAGCATGATGCTGCCACCACCATGCTTCACTGTTGGGACTGTATTGGACAGGTGATGAGCAGTGCCTGGTTTTCTCCACACATACCGGTTAGAATTAAGGCCAAAAAGTTCTATTTTGGTCTCATCAGACCAGAGAATCTTATTGCTCACCATTTTGGAGTCCTTTAGGTGTTTTTTAGTAAACTCCATGCGGGCTTTCATGTGTCTTACACTGAGGAGAGGCTTCCGTCGGGCCACTCTGCCATAAAGCCCCGACTGGTGGAGGGCTGCAGTGATGGTTGACTTTCTACAACTTTCTCCCATCTCCTGACTGCATTTCTGGAGCTCAGCCACAGTGATCTTTGGGTTCTTCTTTACCTCTCTCACCAAGGCTCTTCTCCCCCGATAGCTCAGTTTGGCCGGACGGCCAGCTCTAGGAAGGGTTCTGGTCGTCCCAAACGTCTTCCATTTGAGGATTATGGAGGCCACTGTGCTCTTAGGAACCTTAAGTGCAGCAGAAATCTTTTTGTAACCTTAGCCAGATCTGTGCCTTGCCACAATTCTGTCTCTGAGCTCTTCAGGCAGTTCCTTTGACCTCATGATTCTCATTTGCTCTGACATGCATTGTGATCTGGAAGGTCTTATATAGACAGGTGTGTGGCTTTCCTAATCAAGTCCAATCAGTATAATCAAACACAGCTGGACTCAAATGAAGGTGTAGAACCATCTCAAGAATGATCAGAAGAAATGGAAAGCACCTGAGTTAAATATATGAGTGTCACAGCAAAGGGTCTGAATACTTAGGACCATGTGATATTTCAGTTTTTCTTTTTTAATAAATCTGCAACTATGTCAACAATTCTGTGTTTTTCTGTCAGTATGGGGTGCTATGTGTACATTCATGAGGAAGAAGAATGAACTTAAATGATTTTAGCAAATGGCTGCAATATAACAAAGAGTGAAAAATTTAAGGGGGTCTGAATACTTTCCGTACCCACTGTATATATACCCCTATACAGAAGTTCAGATGTCATGCCTGACTCCAAAGACGCCCAAAAAATGCCCAATAAAAGGCTGCAACAAAAACGCCCAGGTGTGTTGTTGCAGGCGTTTATTGGGCATTTTTTGGGCGTCTTTGGAGGCAGGCATAACATCTAAACTTCTGTATAGGGGTATATATATACACACACACATATATGTATATATACACATACACACATATAGGTGTGATAGGAGCGGAACCCATCCCTGCAAATAATTTCATTAGCGCAGGAATGGGGTTCCGCTACTTTCACATCTATATATGTGTGTATGTGTATATATACATATATGTGTGTGTGTATATATACCCCTATACAGAAGTTCAGATGTCATGCCTGACTCCAAAGACGCCCAGAAAATGCCCAATTAACGCCTGAAACAAAAACGCCCAGGTTTGAAAGCAGCGGAACCCCATCCCTGGGCTAATAAAAATTCTAAGAAAAATTATCTTTTTTTTCTGGTTCTGGACATGCTACAGAGCTGAAACTTCACAGCTATGGGAGAAAGACAGGCGCCACTCTAAGTGTAATATGACTCGTTTTTTTTTTTGGAAATTCAACACACTACATACTCACAATCGTGTAAGTAAAAACAGCAATGGATATTCATCCAAGGAGTACGATAAGTCCGGGTGCCTCTGCAGAAGAATCTGACTGGTCTGCTGTGGAGATCCGTTGAAGCCGGTGTAAGACGGTGTATCCCGGACCCAGGGGACACTGTCGGAGCTTCCGGCGGCGTACTTCCGGCTTGGGCGTGGAGCGTGATGAAGTGACATCATCACGCTCCACGCCCAAGCCGGAAGTAGGCCGCCGGAAGCTCTGAGAGTGTCCCCTGGGTCTGGGATACGCCGTCTTACACCGGCTTCAACGGATCTCCACAGCGGACCAGTCAGATTCTTCTGCAGAGGCACCCGGACTTATCGTACTCCTTGGATGAATATCCATTGCTGTTTTTACTTACACGATTGTGAGTATGTAGTGTGTTGAATTTCCAATAAACACGAGTCATATTACACTTAGAGTGGCGCCTGTCTTTCTCCCATAGCTCTCTGCAAGTTCATCTTCTTCACTTGTGACAGAGCAGCCTTCAAGTGTTTACAGACCTGCTGTTTTTTTGATGGACTTTATGGACTCTCTATGTGCCATGCATTTATAGTTCTTCCATTTGTCTTACATGGTTCTTATAGATGGTTTTTATTGATGGTTATCCTTCGATTTTTTTTGCGCCAGTACTCCCTCGGTGCTGAAACTTCACAGGTACACTTTTTAGACCCCCCAGACACTAAATCCAAAGAAATCTCTTTTTTTTTTTTTTTAATAATTTTTTCAATAATTGGCTCTCTATCAAAAATGACAATTTTTAAGAACTTTTTTTTGTGTGATTAATAGTCCCTCGGGCATGACCCAGAACCCTAGGCACTTTTTAGGGGCATTTATTGGGTTTTAGGGCTTCAAAATGGTGTCTTTTGATTACCGAAGTTCGGGTCCCATTGATTTCAATAGGGTTCTGGAATCTGGACCCGAACTTTCGGGAAGTTCAGGTGTTCTGGTCGAACCAAACTTTTGAAAAGTTTGATCATCCCTAGTTATAAGGGCCTGTAATCACAAACTTTGGGCTTGTGTTGATGGCATCAGTTTGAGATCATTCAGCGATAATTCAGATGCATTTGACCTGCAGCTGACCTCCTTCTAATCTGCATTTTAGACTCCTTCAACCCGTTTGAAGCAAACAAAAGCCCATAGACACAGGCTTACAGCCTACATTAACACAGTGTGGGTTATTTTATTTAAAATCATAATAATTATTTATCATGTAAATATAGATAAAAGGGTGGCATCAGTGGCAGTGCAAGCAAAAATGGCAACCTTTCAGTGTTTATCAATTTAGGGTAGTCACAAAATTAAAGAGGAATTCTGTTGCCCAGGATGAAGTTGGTTTGTTTTTATTTGAACATTCCTTTCTTGTCTCTTCTCTTTTTCCTTTCCCTTTTTTTCCATTTTCAACCATTTTTTATTAAAAAGTTGTTTCAGCAAACAAGGTACAAAATAGTACAAAAACATATCAAACAATGTTGTTACATTGGAGATTGGCAAGATCATCACATTCTGGTTATACTATAATTATACCATAGCATAGTTACGGTTCACAGCTATCTCCGCCTGAGTGGGCTAGATTGAAACATATGAAAAGCACATAGTGCAACGGTCAAGATGATATGTTCACTATAGGCATAGTAATGGGAATATCAACATATATAGCAATTCAGAAACAAATTATTATCTAATTCTCAGAAAGAATATTATTCCAAAGCAGGAGAAAAAAAAAGTGGGGGGCGGGGGAAGAAAATTCTGCAAAATAAAATTCTGCATGGTCAAACCAAATTTGCCTACACTGATCCAAAGAAAACCACATTTCTGAGTGTGAACTAGGTTAGGGGCAACTTTGAAACCCACTCTTAAACGTTCAGAAACTTTTCCTTGAATTTCTATCGATTTTCCTCATCTTCCCTTTCTTAGCCTCTCCTCTCCTTCCTTCTCATTCTTCTCCTCTTTTCTCCTCCTCTCCTCCTCTCCTCCTCCTCTCCTTTTCCTTGCTTCTCCTCTTCCCTGTTTCTCCTCCTCCTCTCCTTCTCCTCTCCTCTCTTCCCTTTCCTCTAATTTTTTCTCCTCCTTTTCTCCTCCCCTCCTCTCCCATCTTTTCACATCTCAAAGATTCCCTGCATATTTTCTTTCCTGCCCTCCCCTTCCTTCTCATTTTTTCTCTTTTCTCCTCTCTCTCTTCCCTCCCCTGCCCCCCCCTCTCATTTCTTCTCCTCTCCTTCTCATTATTTCCCTTTTCTCCTCCCCTACACTCCTCTCACATCCTTTTGTAGTGATGTAATAATTTCTTTGCCCATCTTTCAAGTGTGTATTCCTGTTATGCAGTGTTTGTTTTTGCCCTTTGTCAATATGGCTGCTGTGTTCTCTTTCTCTGTCTGCAAGAAAGATGAGGCATTAAAAAGGGCAGAACAAGGATTTCTGGGTAAGACTGGGGAAAAGAGAGACATGAGGAGACACAGACATTTTCCTGCTGGAGAACAGACTGTAAGTGCTGTAACATCCCCTCACTGAGACACACAGAGACACTGCTGATGATTTCATGTTCCTGAGGAAAATATCTTATGTATGGCTTACTGAATGTTATTTCTTCAATACATGGCCGTAGGTCGCCTTCCATAGGGAAGCTGCGGACCCGTTCTAATAGGAGCGACACAAGTCGCTCCGACTTAGAAAAAGGGTCCGGAGCTTCTTTGGGGCGACCCGGAGCGACCGTCATAGACTTCAATGTTATGAAGTCCGTGCCGGCCGCTCCGAGGTCACGGCGCGCTGCTCGCACCGCGACCTCGGAGGTCGCCCCTGGAAGTCGGATCGCCCCAGTGTGAACGGGGCCTTAAACACTCTGCTGTGTGGATTATTGTCTTTATGGATATGTTTTCTCAATTGGGATTTCACTTGCTAATCACAAGCCCTGATTGAGTGGAGGCACTGGCGCTTACTATAAATCCTGTCCTGATCACACAGATTATATACTCTGCTCCTAAATACTACACAGGTGGCATCATCATACCCCAGTTGCCACCAAAAGTGACCAAAATAGCGCTACACTTTCAAATCTCATCCCATTCCCTGCCCTTCCCTTTCCTCCCTGCCCTCCCATTCCTTCTAATTTCTTCTTCCCTACTCTCCTCTCCCACCCTCTCAAGTCTCTTCCCCTTCCCTGCCCCTTCTCTTTTCCTTTCCTCTCCTGTCCTCCCTTCGAATTTCTTCTCCTCTTTTTTCCTCCCCTACTCTCCTCTGCCTTCTTCTCCTCTCCCATCCTTTTTATTCTTCTCCCCCTCCTCACTTTTCTTTTTTTCCCTCCTCATCTCTCCCCCCCCCCCCTTTTTCTCTTGTTTCCCTTCTTTATCCATGAATAACCTTCTTTCTTTTCTCCTGGTAGACTTTTCAAGGCACCAATGGCCATAAACATACGGCATCTTGCAGTTCTACTAATCACATTGTTACTTGTGAGCTATGGATGGCACAGGACCCAATTTCAGGTGAACTTTTTTGTATATAAATGAATAGAATGCAGCAAGTCTGTGGTTATCTACGGTATATAAAGCTGACTCTTTCCCAAGTGAGTGCCTTTCATGAAAGAAATTATTATTAGTTTAATGTAGCTCATGTAAATAGCAGAGGCTGGTCAGCGGGTTAAACAAAAAGAACCTGACAGATTCACTCATCCACATGAGAGGTGGATGCAGAAATCTCCCCTGCTATTGTATTCTGACAGCAGGACAATCCCCCCCACCCTCACCCCCGTTAGAATACACCAGAGTTGTATAAAGTACTCAAAACCCATACTTGAGTAAAAGTAGAAGTGCTCGATCAAAGAGTGACTTGAGTAGAAGTGGAAGTGCTCGATCAAAAAGTGACTTGAGTAGAAGTACTAAAGTATTCAACATTTTTTGTACTTAAGTATTGCAAGTAGTTTTTTAAAAAAATTTGCTACTCAAGTACTGAAAGTAAAAGTACAAGTACTGTGTTATGTAGTTATTAAAGAAAGAAGTCAAAAGTTTGAACATCATATTGTTTTTTATTATTTCAAATGCAGCTTTTATTTATACATACAGTAGCATTTATTTTCGTATGCGCTGATAATACACATGTTTTGAGCTTCATGAAACCTGCCATCTACTGTTCTGGCAGTGGTAATTTTTATAATTGTAACGAGTAACTATGCAGCACAAAAAAAAAATATCGGAGTAGAAGTATTGAAATCATCGAAAAAATGTAGTGAAGTAAAAGTGAAAGTAGGAGAAAAAAATTCTACTCTAGGAAAGTACAGCTACCGCCTTTCGGTACTTAAGTACAGTAGTTCTACTTAGTTACTATACATCTCTGGAATACACAGATCAGCACTGGAGCCATTGGCTACAAGCGCTGTTCGAGTGCTGTTCGGTTTTCCAGCAGGACCATCTAACAGAACAGAGAAAGATACACACACATTGAAATTCTTCCGATTCAGCAGGATACATGTATACCCTGCTTAAGTATCTGTTTAAATTGGCATTTCTCCCCAAGAAAAATGTGGTATGTTATTTTTGAGTAAAGTAGGCCCAGATTTCCCTAGTATAAAATTCTTTTAATGTTTTAATCTTTAAAAAAAAATGTTTAATCTTTCTTATTTGCTTCTACATAGGGTTTTACATTAAGTCTTTAAAACCTAAGTGAACAGTAGTAAAAACTTGACGAGTGTTCCAACCCATCTCTGCTGTATCTAATACAAAAAGAAAAAATTAACTGAAGTTTCACTTTAATTATCCACAATTGTCTTCACAAACCTTGTGATCACGGGCTAATTCCAGGAGTTGGAGATGGTTTGGCTCCACCTTTTTTTCCCTTATCTTCTCCACATTTGTCTCCTTATGGAACTTGAACTACTTTTGACTCTAACAAGCCAGGAGGGAAATTACTAGGGCACCACCAGTACCATCTACTTACACGAGTTGCCAATATAAAAGTCAATGGAGGCGGTGTAAATAGATTTTCATTGAAATTTCCTAAAACTGGTGCACACGGAATATGGTGTGACTGTGCATAGTAACTGTGATGGACCACTTGGCACCCCTCTTGGGTGCTTCCTTCAGTATACAGCTTCCTCTACTCTGGAACCAGGAATCAGGTATTATAGCTGAAGATTGTACCCAAGGTCTAGACGACACTAGCTTAGGTGCAAACTGGAACTCTCTTTATTGTAAACGCACACAGAATATATATACAGTATCTCACAAAAGTGAGTACACCCCTCACATTTTTGTAAATATTTTTATATATTTTTTCATGTGACAAGACTGAGCAAATGACACTTTGCTACAATGTAAAGTAGTCAATATATAGTTTGTATAACAGTATGAATTTCCTGTCCCCTCAAAATAACTTAACACAGCCATTAATGTCTAAACCGCTAGCAACAAAAGTGAGTACACCCCTAAGTCAAAATGTCCAAATTGGGCCCAATTAGCCATTCCCCCTCCTCGGTGTCATGTGATTCATTAGTGTTACAAGGTCCCAGGTGTGAATGGGGAGCAGGTGTGTTAAATTTGGCGTTATCACTCTCACTCTCTCATACTAGTCACTGGAAGTTCAACATGGCACCTCATGGCCAAGAACTCTCTGAGGATCTGAAAAAAAGAATTGTTGCTCTACATAAAGATGGCCTAGGCTATAAGAAGATTGCCAAAACCCTGAAACTAAGCTGCAGCACAGTGGCCAAGACCATACAGCGGTTTAACAGGACAAGTTCCACTCAGAACAGGCTTCGCCATGGTCGACCGAAGAAGTTGAGTGCACGTGCTCAGCGTCATGTCCAGAGGTTGCCTTTGGTAAATAGATGTATGAGTGCTGCCAGCATTGCAGCAGAGTTGAAGGGGTGGGGGGCAGCCTGTCAGTACTCAGACCATACGCCGCACACTGCATCAAATTGGTCTGCATGACTATTATCCCAGAAGGAAGCCTCTTCTAAGGATGATGCAAAAGAAAGCCCGTAAATAGTTTGCCGAAGACAAGCAGACTAAGGACATAGATTACTGGAACCATGTCCTGTGGTCTGATGAGACCAAGAAAAAATTATTTGGTTCAGATGGTGTCAAGCGCGTGTAGCAGCAACCAGGTGAGGAGTACAAAGTCAACGGTCGACGCTAACACCTGACAGGCACTGTAGGAGGCCTACCTACCTCCCAGAGGACCAGCACGGCACAGTCACGTGGGACGCCAGAGCAAGCGGCGCCGCAGGAGCGGCGGCATCTCATACACTGTGACGGAGCACCGCAGAAAGAGAACATACCGGCTGCACTCGGTGAGGTTTGAGCACGGGCCAGTGTGAGCATTCCACTGCAAGGGACAAGACGAGATACACCATCCACCGTGAGTAGATATTGATCAGAGGCACTGGACTTTCCCACTCCACCACGGAGCAAATCAGAGAGGTAAGGCAAGCAGCACGATCCCCCTGTACAGACAATATAGGTGACACAACCTGGCTGGACGGAACCAGGACCTTGGATAGATCACTGCCAATAAGCCCTTTTACCTCTGATTAAGTGGGCCCCCTTTCCTGATCAATGTCACTAAACTTACAACAGAACAGGTACACCCTGGACCCTCATTGGCCATGGTAATATCTCCTCAGTCTTGGTATTTATCTGCTCCCTCCGTGCACCACCGGTTTTGATTGAAGCCCTACACACGCTCTACTGCCCCCACACACTGTGGATCCAGTGAGATCTCATCCGTGCCCCCTGCATCATCGGTGGTCCCTACACCAAGACCACCCCCCCCCTCTTTTTGCTGGACTAATCCTTCCATTATTACAAACGTGCTGAACGGTCTTTAAGATCACCACAGGACACCAGCAACTCTCCACATGTTGGGTGGCCACCCTTTCCACTGTTCATATATCTATGTGACATGCTCTATACGTTTATATTTCCTTTGGGTGTGCACAGAGCATAAAACGTCACCCGAACATTAATGGTCCCTGGCAATATAGAGTAGGCTTTTTAGTTTTCTGCCAGTCATACCTATACATGTTGCAAGCCTCTAGAGGCATATCACTTTTACATGTACTTGACACAGAACAGAAGACACTCCCACTCATAGGGTTGATTGAAGTAGTGACGCAAATTATGTCTTTTCATATGTCACTCTCTCCCCAGTGTAAGCCTCAAAACAGTACCCCAGCAGGTGCCACAGGTGCTAGGCGAGGTTAGTGCATCAGTACTTCATGCACAACCGATACCGATCCCAGGGGTCGGCAATTAGCTACCAAGTTCCACACAGCGACAAGGTAGTTTTTTATCCATGAGTCCATATTGAACTATTTGTATTTTTGTATGTTTAGCACCAAATTCTTTAATAAAGGTTATATCTTGTTTTTCACCAATCAATCCCTGTGAGCTCTTCCTATAGCAACATTTCTGAGAGGGTACCTTCCCTCTCTTTTTTTTTTTTGACTGTGCATAGTAACTGTGATGGACCACTTGGCACCCCTCTTGGGTGCTTCCTTCAGTATACAGCTTCCTCTACTCTGGAACCAGGAATCAGGTATTATAGCTGAAGATTGTACCCAAGGTCTAGACGACACTAGCTTAGGTGCAAACTGGAACTCTCTTTATTGTAAACGCACACAGAATATATATACAGTATCTCACAAAAGTGAGTACACCCCTCACATTTTTGTAAATATTTTTATATATTTTTTCATGTGACAAGACTGAGCAAATGACACTTTGCTACAATGTAAAGTAGTCAATATATAGTTTGTATAACAGTATGAATTTCCTGTCCCCTCAAAATAACTTAACACAGCCATTAATGTCTAAACCGCTAGCAACAAAAGTGAGTACACCCCTAAGTCAAAATGTCCAAATTGGGCCCAATTAGCCATTCCCCCTCCTCGGTGTCATGTGATTCATTAGTGTTACAAGGTCCCAGGTGTGAATGGGGAGCAGGTGTGTTAAATTTGGCGTTATCACTCTCACTCTCTCATACTAGTCACTGGAAGTTCAACATGGCACCTCATGGCCAAGAACTCTCTGAGGATCTGAAAAAAAGAATTGTTGCTCTACATAAAGATGGCCTAGGCTATAAGAAGATTGCCAAAACCCTGAAACTAAGCTGCAGCACAGTGGCCAAGACCATACAGCGGTTTAACAGGACAAGTTCCACTCAGAACAGGCTTCGCCATGGTCGACCGAAGAAGTTGAGTGCACGTGCTCAGCGTCATGTCCAGAGGTTGCCTTTGGTAAATAGATGTATGAGTGCTGCCAGCATTGCAGCAGAGTTGAAGGGGTGGGGGGCAGCCTGTCAGTACTCAGACCATACGCCGCACACTGCATCAAATTGGTCTGCATGACTATTATCCCAGAAGGAAGCCTCTTCTAAGGATGATGCAAAAGAAAGCCCGTAAATAGTTTGCCGAAGACAAGCAGACTAAGGACATAGATTACTGGAACCATGTCCTGTGGTCTGATGAGACCAAGAAAAAATTATTTGGTTCAGATGGTGTCAAGCGCGTGTAGCAGCAACCAGGTGAGGAGTACAAAGTCAACGGTCGACGCTAACACCTGACAGGCACTGTAGGAGGCCTACCTACCTCCCAGAGGACCAGCACGGCACAGTCACGTGGGACGCCAGAGCAAGCGGCGCCGCAGGAGCGGCGGCATCTCATACACTGTGACGGAGCACCGCAGAAAGAGAACATACCGGCTGCACTCGGTGAGGTTTGAGCACGGGCCAGTGTGAGCATTCCACTGCAAGGGACAAGACGAGATACACCATCCACCGTGAGTAGATATTGATCAGAGGCACTGGACTTTCCCACTCCACCACGGAGCAAATCAGAGAGGTAAGGCAAGCAGCACGATCCCCCTGTACAGACAATATAGGTGACACAACCTGGCTGGACGGAACCAGGACCTTGGATAGATCACTGCCAATAAGCCCTTTTACCTCTGATTAAGTGGGCCCCCTTTCCTGATCAATGTCACTACACTTACAACAGAACAGGTACACCCTGGACCCTCATTGGCCATGGTAATATCTCCTCAGTCTTGGTATTTATCTGCTCCCTCCGTGCACCACCGGTTTTGATTGAAGCCCTACACACGCTCTACTGCCCCCACACACTGTGGATCCAGTGAGATCTCATCCGTGCCCCCTGCATCATCGGTGGTCCCTACACCAAGACCACCCCCCCCCTCTTTTTGCTGGACTAATCCTTCCATTATTACAAACGTGCTGAACGGTCTTTAAGATCACCACAGGACACCAGCAACTCTCCACATGTTGGGTGGCCACCCTTTCCACTGTTCATATATCTATGTGACATGCTCTATACGTTTATATTTCCTTTGGGTGTGCACAGAGCATAAAACGTCACCCGAACATTAATGGTCCCTGGCAATATAGAGTAGGCTTTTTAGTTTTCTGCCAGTCATACCTATACATGTTGCAAGCCTCTAGAGGCATATCACTTTTACATGTACTTGACACAGAACAGAAGACACTCCCACTCATAGGGTTGATTGAAGTAGTGACGCAAATTATGTCTTTTCATATGTCACTCTCTCCCCAGTGTAAGCCTCAAAACAGTACCCCAGCAGGTGCCACAGGTGCTAGGCGAGGTTAGTGCATCAGTACTTCATGCACAACCGATACCGATCCCAGGGGTCGGCAATTAGCTACCAAGTTCCACACAGCGACAAGGTAGTTTTTTATCCATGAGTCCATATTGAACTATTTGTATTTTTGTATGTTTAGCACCAAATTCTTTAATAAAGGTTATATCTTGTTTTTCACCAATCAATCCCTGTGAGCTCTTCCTATAGCAACATTTCTGAGAGGGTACCTTCCCTCTCTTTTTTTTTTTTTTTGACTGTGCATAGTAACTGTGATGGACCACTTGGCACCCCTCTTGGGTGCTTCCTTCAGTATACAGCTTCCTCTACTCTGGAACCAGGAATCAGGTATTATAGCTGAAGATTGTACCCAAGGTCTAGACGACACTAGCTTAGGTGCAAACTGGAACTCTCTTTATTGTAAACGCACACAGAATATATATACAGTATCTCACAAAAGTGAGTACACCCCTCACATTTTTGTAAATATTTTTATATATTTTTTCATGTGACAAGAAAAGTAGTCAATATATAGTTTGTATAACAGTATGAATTCCCTGTCCCCTCAAAATAACTTAACACAGCCATTAATGTCTAAACCGCTGGCAACAAAAGTGAGTACACTCCTAAGTCAAAATGTCCAAATTGGGCCCAATTAGCCATTCCCCCTCCTCGGTGTCATGTGATTCATTAGTGTTACAAGGTCCCAGGTGTGAATGGGGAGCAGGTGTGTTAAATTTGGCGTTATCACTCTCACTCTCTCATACTAGTCACTGGAAGTTCAACATGGCACCTCATGGCCAAGAACTCTCTGAGGATCTGAAAAAAAGAATTGTTGCTCTACATAAAGATGGCCTAGGCTATAAGAAGATTGCCAAAACCCTGAAACTAAGCTGCAGCACAGTGGCCAAGACCATACAGCGGTTTAACAGGACAAGTTCCACTCAGAACAGGCTTCGCCATGGTCGACCGAAGAAGTTGAGTGCACGTGCTCAGCGTCATGTCCAGAGGTTGCCTTTGGTAAATAGATGTATGAGTGCTGCCAGCATTGCAGCAGAGTTGAAGGGGTGGGGGGCAGCCTGTCAGTACTCAGACCATACGCCGCACACTGCATCAAATTGGTCTGCATGACTATTATCCCAGAAGGAAGCCTCTTCTAAGGATGATGCAAAAGAAAGCCCGTAAATAGTTTGCCGAAGACAAGCAGACTAAGGACATAGATTACTGGAACCATGTCCTGTGGTCTGATGAGACCAAGAAAAAATTATTTGGTTCAGATGGTGTCAAGCGCGTGTAGCAGCAACCAGGTGAGGAGTACAAAGTCAACGGTCGACGCTAACACCTGACAGGCACTGTAGGAGGCCTACCTACCTCCCAGAGGACCAGCACGGCACAGTCACGTGGGACGCCAGAGCAAGCGGCGCCGCAGGAGCGGCGGCATCTCATACACTGTGACGGAGCACCGCAGAAAGAGAACATACCGGCTGCACTCGGTGAGGTTTGAGCACGGGCCAGTGTGAGCATTCCACTGCAAGGGACAAGACGAGATACACCATCCACCGTGAGTAGATATTGATCAGAGGCACTGGACTTTCCCACTCCACCACGGAGCAAATCAGAGAGGTAAGGCAAGCAGCACGATCCCCCTGTACAGACAATATAGGTGACACAACCTGGCTGGACGGAACCAGGACCTTGGATAGATCACTGCCAATAAGCCCTTTTACCTCTGATTAAGTGGGCCCCCTTTCCTGATCAATGTCACTACACTTACAACAGAACAGGTACACCCTGGACCCTCATTGGCCATGGTAATATCTCCTCAGTCTTGGTATTTATCTGCTCCCTCCGTGCACCACCGGTTTTGATTGAAGCCCTACACACGCTCTACTGCCCCCACACACTGTGGATCCAGTGAGATCTCATCCGTGCCCCCTGCATCATCGGTGGTCCCTACACCAAGACCACCCCCCCCCTCTTTTTGCTGGACTAATCCTTCCATTATTACAAACGTGCTGAACGGTCTTTAAGATCACCACAGGACACCAGCAACTCTCCACATGTTGGGTGGCCACCCTTTCCACTGTTCATATATCTATGTGACATGCTCTATACGTTTATATTTCCTTTGGGTGTGCACAGAGCATAAAACGTCACCCGAACATTAATGGTCCCTGGCAATATAGAGTAGGCTTTTTAGTTTTCTGCCAGTCATACCTATACATGTTGCAAGCCTCTAGAGGCATATCACTTTTACATGTACTTGACACAGAACAGAAGACACTCCCACTCATAGGGTTGATTGAAGTAGTGACGCAAATTATGTCTTTTCATATGTCACTCTCTCCCCAGTGTAAGCCTCAAAACAGTACCCCAGCAGGTGCCACAGGTGCTAGGCGAGGTTAGTGCATCAGTACTTCATGCACAACCGATACCGATCCCAGGGGTCGGCAATTAGCTACCAAGTTCCACACAGCGACAAGGTAGTTTTTTATCCATGAGTCCATATTGAACTATTTGTATTTTTGTATGTTTAGCACCAAATTCTTTAATAAAGGTTATATCTTGTTTTTCACCAATCAATCCCTGTGAGCTCTTCCTATAGCAACATTTCTGAGAGGGTACCTTCCCTCTCTTTTTTTTTTTTGACTGTGCATAGTAACTGTGATGGACCACTTGGCACCCCTCTTGGGTGCTTCCTTCAGTATACAGCTTCCTCTACTCTGGAACCAGGAATCAGGTATTATAGCTGAAGATTGTACCCAAGGTCTAGACGACACTAGCTTAGGTGCAAACTGGAACTCTCTTTATTGTAAACGCACACAGAATATATATACAGTATCTCACAAAAGTGAGTACACCCCTCACATTTTTGTAAATATTTTTATATATTTTTTCATGTGACAAGACTGAGCAAATGACACTTTGCTACAATGTAAAGTAGTCAATATATAGTTTGTATAACAGTATGAATTTCCTGTCCCCTCAAAATAACTTAACACAGCCATTAATGTCTAAACCGCTAGCAACAAAAGTGAGTACACCCCTAAGTCAAAATGTCCAAATTGGGCCCAATTAGCCATTCCCCCTCCTCGGTGTCATGTGATTCATTAGTGTTACAAGGTCCCAGGTGTGAATGGGGAGCAGGTGTGTTAAATTTGGCGTTATCACTCTCACTCTCTCATACTAGTCACTGGAAGTTCAACATGGCACCTCATGGCCAAGAACTCTCTGAGGATCTGAAAAAAAGAATTGTTGCTCTACATAAAGATGGCCTAGGCTATAAGAAGATTGCCAAAACCCTGAAACTAAGCTGCAGCACAGTGGCCAAGACCATACAGCGGTTTAACAGGACAAGTTCCACTCAGAACAGGCTTCGCCATGGTCGACCGAAGAAGTTGAGTGCACGTGCTCAGCGTCATGTCCAGAGGTTGCCTTTGGTAAATAGATGTATGAGTGCTGCCAGCATTGCAGCAGAGTTGAAGGGGTGGGGGGCAGCCTGTCAGTACTCAGACCATACGCCGCACACTGCATCAAATTGGTCTGCATGACTATTATCCCAGAAGGAAGCCTCTTCTAAGGATGATGCAAAAGAAAGCCCGTAAATAGTTTGCCGAAGACAAGCAGACTAAGGACATAGATTACTGGAACCATGTCCTGTGGTCTGATGAGACCAAGAAAAAATTATTTGGTTCAGATGGTGTCAAGCGCGTGTAGCAGCAACCAGGTGAGGAGTACAAAGTCAACGGTCGACGCTAACACCTGACAGGCACTGTAGGAGGCCTACCTACCTCCCAGAGGACCAGCACGGCACAGTCACGTGGGACGCCAGAGCAAGCGGCGCCGCAGGAGCGGCGGCATCTCATACACTGTGACGGAGCACCGCAGAAAGAGAACATACCGGCTGCACTCGGTGAGGTTTGAGCACGGGCCAGTGTGAGCATTCCACTGCAAGGGACAAGACGAGATACACCATCCACCGTGAGTAGATATTGATCAGAGGCACTGGACTTTCCCACTCCACCACGGAGCAAATCAGAGAGGTAAGGCAAGCAGCACGATCCCCCTGTACAGACAATATAGGTGACACAACCTGGCTGGACGGAACCAGGACCTTGGATAGATCACTGCCAATAAGCCCTTTTACCTCTGATTAAGTGGGCCCCCTTTCCTGATCAATGTCACTACACTTACAACAGAACAGGTACACCCTGGACCCTCATTGGCCATGGTAATATCTCCTCAGTCTTGGTATTTATCTGCTCCCTCCGTGCACCACCGGTTTTGATTGAAGCCCTACACACGCTCTACTGCCCCCACACACTGTGGATCCAGTGAGATCTCATCCGTGCCCCCTGCATCATCGGTGGTCCCTACACCAAGACCACCCCCCCCCTCTTTTTGCTGGACTAATCCTTCCATTATTACAAACGTGCTGAACGGTCTTTAAGATCACCACAGGACACCAGCAACTCTCCACATGTTGGGTGGCCACCCTTTCCACTGTTCATATATCTATGTGACATGCTCTATACGTTTATATTTCCTTTGGGTGTGCACAGAGCATAAAACGTCACCCGAACATTAATGGTCCCTGGCAATATAGAGTAGGCTTTTTAGTTTTCTGCCAGTCATACCTATACATGTTGCAAGCCTCTAGAGGCATATCACTTTTACATGTACTTGACACAGAACAGAAGACACTCCCACTCATAGGGTTGATTGAAGTAGTGACGCAAATTATGTCTTTTCATATGTCACTCTCTCCCCAGTGTAAGCCTCAAAACAGTACCCCAGCAGGTGCCACAGGTGCTAGGCGAGGTTAGTGCATCAGTACTTCATGCACAACCGATACCGATCCCAGGGGTCGGCAATTAGCTACCAAGTTCCACACAGCGACAAGGTAGTTTTTTATCCATGAGTCCATATTGAACTATTTGTATTTTTGTATGTTTAGCACCAAATTCTTTAATAAAGGTTATATCTTGTTTTTCACCAATCAATCCCTGTGAGCTCTTCCTATAGCAACATTTCTGAGAGGGTACCTTCCCTCTCTTTTTTTTTTTTTTTGACTGTGCATAGTAACTGTGATGGACCACTTGGCACCCCTCTTGGGTGCTTCCTTCAGTATACAGCTTCCTCTACTCTGGAACCAGGAATCAGGTATTATAGCTGAAGATTGTACCCAAGGTCTAGACGACACTAGCTTAGGTGCAAACTGGAACTCTCTTTATTGTAAACGCACACAGAATATATATACAGTATCTCACAAAAGTGAGTACACCCCTCACATTTTTGTAAATATTTTTATATATTTTTTCATGTGACAAGAAAAGTAGTCAATATATAGTTTGTATAACAGTATGAATTCCCTGTCCCCTCAAAATAACTTAACACAGCCATTAATGTCTAAACCGCTGGCAACAAAAGTGAGTACACTCCTAAGTCAAAATGTCCAAATTGGGCCCAATTAGCCATTCCCCCTCCTCGGTGTCATGTGATTCATTAGTGTTACAAGGTCCCAGGTGTGAATGGGGAGCAGGTGTGTTAAATTTGGCGTTATCACTCTCACTCTCTCATACTAGTCACTGGAAGTTCAACATGGCACCTCATGGCCAAGAACTCTCTGAGGATCTGAAAAAAAGAATTGTTGCTCTACATAAAGATGGCCTAGGCTATAAGAAGATTGCCAAAACCCTGAAACTAAGCTGCAGCACAGTGGCCAAGACCATACAGCGGTTTAACAGGACAAGTTCCACTCAGAACAGGCTTCGCCATGGTCGACCGAAGAAGTTGAGTGCACGTGCTCAGCGTCATGTCCAGAGGTTGCCTTTGGTAAATAGATGTATGAGTGCTGCCAGCATTGCAGCAGAGTTGAAGGGGTGGGGGGCAGCCTGTCAGTACTCAGACCATACGCCGCACACTGCATCAAATTGGTCTGCATGACTATTATCCCAGAAGGAAGCCTCTTCTAAGGATGATGCAAAAGAAAGCCCGTAAATAGTTTGCCGAAGACAAGCAGACTAAGGACATAGATTACTGGAACCATGTCCTGTGGTCTGATGAGACCAAGAAAAAATTATTTGGTTCAGATGGTGTCAAGCGCGTGTAGCAGCAACCAGGTGAGGAGTACAAAGTCAACGGTCGACGCTAACACCTGACAGGCACTGTAGGAGGCCTACCTACCTCCCAGAGGACCAGCACGGCACAGTCACGTGGGACGCCAGAGCAAGCGGCGCCGCAGGAGCGGCGGCATCTCATACACTGTGACGGAGCACCGCAGAAAGAGAACATACCGGCTGCACTCGGTGAGGTTTGAGCACGGGCCAGTGTGAGCATTCCACTGCAAGGGACAAGACGAGATACACCATCCACCGTGAGTAGATATTGATCAGAGGCACTGGACTTTCCCACTCCACCACGGAGCAAATCAGAGAGGTAAGGCAAGCAGCACGATCCCCCTGTACAGACAATATAGGTGACACAACCTGGCTGGACGGAACCAGGACCTTGGATAGATCACTGCCAATAAGCCCTTTTACCTCTGATTAAGTGGGCCCCCTTTCCTGATCAATGTCACTACACTTACAACAGAACAGGTACACCCTGGACCCTCATTGGCCATGGTAATATCTCCTCAGTCTTGGTATTTATCTGCTCCCTCCGTGCACCACCGGTTTTGATTGAAGCCCTACACACGCTCTACTGCCCCCACACACTGTGGATCCAGTGAGATCTCATCCGTGCCCCCTGCATCATCGGTGGTCCCTACACCAAGACCACCCCCCCCCTCTTTTTGCTGGACTAATCCTTCCATTATTACAAACGTGCTGAACGGTCTTTAAGATCACCACAGGACACCAGCAACTCTCCACATGTTGGGTGGCCACCCTTTCCACTGTTCATATATCTATGTGACATGCTCTATACGTTTATATTTCCTTTGGGTGTGCACAGAGCATAAAACGTCACCCGAACATTAATGGTCCCTGGCAATATAGAGTAGGCTTTTTAGTTTTCTGCCAGTCATACCTATACATGTTGCAAGCCTCTAGAGGCATATCACTTTTACATGTACTTGACACAGAACAGAAGACACTCCCACTCATAGGGTTGATTGAAGTAGTGACGCAAATTATGTCTTTTCATATGTCACTCTCTCCCCAGTGTAAGCCTCAAAACAGTACCCCAGCAGGTGCCACAGGTGCTAGGCGAGGTTAGTGCATCAGTACTTCATGCACAACCGATACCGATCCCAGGGGTCGGCAATTAGCTACCAAGTTCCACACAGCGACAAGGTAGTTTTTTATCCATGAGTCCATATTGAACTATTTGTATTTTTGTATGTTTAGCACCAAATTCTTTAATAAAGGTTATATCTTGTTTTTCACCAATCAATCCCTGTGAGCTCTTCCTATAGCAACATTTCTGAGAGGGTACCTTCCCTCTCTTTTTTTTTTTTTTTGACTGTGCATAGTAACTGTGATGGACCACTTGGCACCCCTCTTGGGTGCTTCCTTCAGTATACAGCTTCCTCTACTCTGGAACCAGGAATCAGGTATTATAGCTGAAGATTGTACCCAAGGTCTAGACGACACTAGCTTAGGTGCAAACTGGAACTCTCTTTATTGTAAACGCACACAGAATATATATACAGTATCTCACAAAAGTGAGTACACCCCTCACATTTTTGTAAATATTTTTATATATTTTTTCATGTGACAAGAAAAGTAGTCAATATATAGTTTGTATAACAGTATGAATTCCCTGTCCCCTCAAAATAACTTAACACAGCCATTAATGTCTAAACCGCTGGCAACAAAAGTGAGTACACTCCTAAGTCAAAATGTCCAAATTGGGCCCAATTAGCCATTCCCCCTCCTCGGTGTCATGTGATTCATTAGTGTTACAAGGTCCCAGGTGTGAATGGGGAGCAGGTGTGTTAAATTTGGCGTTATCACTCTCACTCTCTCATACTAGTCACTGGAAGTTCAACATGGCACCTCATGGCCAAGAACTCTCTGAGGATCTGAAAAAAAGAATTGTTGCTCTACATAAAGATGGCCTAGGCTATAAGAAGATTGCCAAAACCCTGAAACTAAGCTGCAGCACAGTGGCCAAGACCATACAGCGGTTTAACAGGACAAGTTCCACTCAGAACAGGCTTCGCCATGGTCGACCGAAGAAGTTGAGTGCACGTGCTCAGCGTCATGTCCAGAGGTTGCCTTTGGTAAATAGATGTATGAGTGCTGCCAGCATTGCAGCAGAGTTGAAGGGGTGGGGGGCAGCCTGTCAGTACTCAGACCATACGCCGCACACTGCATCAAATTGGTCTGCATGACTATTATCCCAGAAGGAAGCCTCTTCTAAGGATGATGCAAAAGAAAGCCCGTAAATAGTTTGCCGAAGACAAGCAGACTAAGGACATAGATTACTGGAACCATGTCCTGTGGTCTGATGAGACCAAGAAAAAATTATTTGGTTCAGATGGTGTCAAGCGCGTGTAGCAGCAACCAGGTGAGGAGTACAAAGTCAACGGTCGACGCTAACACCTGACAGGCACTGTAGGAGGCCTACCTACCTCCCAGAGGACCAGCACGGCACAGTCACGTGGGACGCCAGAGCAAGCGGCGCCGCAGGAGCGGCGGCATCTCATACACTGTGACGGAGCACCGCAGAAAGAGAACATACCGGCTGCACTCGGTGAGGTTTGAGCACGGGCCAGTGTGAGCATTCCACTGCAAGGGACAAGACGAGATACACCATCCACCGTGAGTAGATATTGATCAGAGGCACTGGACTTTCCCACTCCACCACGGAGCAAATCAGAGAGGTAAGGCAAGCAGCACGATCCCCCTGTACAGACAATATAGGTGACACAACCTGGCTGGACGGAACCAGGACCTTGGATAGATCACTGCCAATAAGCCCTTTTACCTCTGATTAAGTGGGCCCCCTTTCCTGATCAATGTCACTACACTTACAACAGAACAGGTACACCCTGGACCCTCATTGGCCATGGTAATATCTCCTCAGTCTTGGTATTTATCTGCTCCCTCCGTGCACCACCGGTTTTGATTGAAGCCCTACACACGCTCTACTGCCCCCACACACTGTGGATCCAGTGAGATCTCATCCGTGCCCCCTGCATCATCGGTGGTCCCTACACCAAGACCACCCCCCCCCTCTTTTTGCTGGACTAATCCTTCCATTATTACAAACGTGCTGAACGGTCTTTAAGATCACCACAGGACACCAGCAACTCTCCACATGTTGGGTGGCCACCCTTTCCACTGTTCATATATCTATGTGACATGCTCTATACGTTTATATTTCCTTTGGGTGTGCACAGAGCATAAAACGTCACCCGAACATTAATGGTCCCTGGCAATATAGAGTAGGCTTTTTAGTTTTCTGCCAGTCATACCTATACATGTTGCAAGCCTCTAGAGGCATATCACTTTTACATGTACTTGACACAGAACAGAAGACACTCCCACTCATAGGGTTGATTGAAGTAGTGACGCAAATTATGTCTTTTCATATGTCACTCTCTCCCCAGTGTAAGCCTCAAAACAGTACCCCAGCAGGTGCCACAGGTGCTAGGCGAGGTTAGTGCATCAGTACTTCATGCACAACCGATACCGATCCCAGGGGTCGGCAATTAGCTACCAAGTTCCACACAGCGACAAGGTAGTTTTTTATCCATGAGTCCATATTGAACTATTTGTATTTTTGTATGTTTAGCACCAAATTCTTTAATAAAGGTTATATCTTGTTTTTCACCAATCAATCCCTGTGAGCTCTTCCTATAGCAACATTTCTGAGAGGGTACCTTCCCTCTCTTTTTTTTTTTTGACTGTGCATAGTAACTGTGATGGACCACTTGGCACCCCTCTTGGGTGCTTCCTTCAGTATACAGCTTCCTCTACTCTGGAACCAGGAATCAGGTATTATAGCTGAAGATTGTACCCAAGGTCTAGACGACACTAGCTTAGGTGCAAACTGGAACTCTCTTTATTGTAAACGCACACAGAATATATATACAGTATCTCACAAAAGTGAGTACACCCCTCACATTTTTGTAAATATTTTTATATATTTTTTCATGTGACAAGACTGAGCAAATGACACTTTGCTACAATGTAAAGTAGTCAATATATAGTTTGTATAACAGTATGAATTTCCTGTCCCCTCAAAATAACTTAACACAGCCATTAATGTCTAAACCGCTAGCAACAAAAGTGAGTACACCCCTAAGTCAAAATGTCCAAATTGGGCCCAATTAGCCATTCCCCCTCCTCGGTGTCATGTGATTCATTAGTGTTACAAGGTCCCAGGTGTGAATGGGGAGCAGGTGTGTTAAATTTGGCGTTATCACTCTCACTCTCTCATACTAGTCACTGGAAGTTCAACATGGCACCTCATGGCCAAGAACTCTCTGAGGATCTGAAAAAAAGAATTGTTGCTCTACATAAAGATGGCCTAGGCTATAAGAAGATTGCCAAAACCCTGAAACTAAGCTGCAGCACAGTGGCCAAGACCATACAGCGGTTTAACAGGACAAGTTCCACTCAGAACAGGCTTCGCCATGGTCGACCGAAGAAGTTGAGTGCACGTGCTCAGCGTCATGTCCAGAGGTTGCCTTTGGTAAATAGATGTATGAGTGCTGCCAGCATTGCAGCAGAGTTGAAGGGGTGGGGGGCAGCCTGTCAGTACTCAGACCATACGCCGCACACTGCATCAAATTGGTCTGCATGACTATTATCCCAGAAGGAAGCCTCTTCTAAGGATGATGCAAAAGAAAGCCCGTAAATAGTTTGCCGAAGACAAGCAGACTAAGGACATAGATTACTGGAACCATGTCCTGTGGTCTGATGAGACCAAGAAAAAATTATTTGGTTCAGATGGTGTCAAGCGCGTGTAGCAGCAACCAGGTGAGGAGTACAAAGTCAACGGTCGACGCTAACACCTGACAGGCACTGTAGGAGGCCTACCTACCTCCCAGAGGACCAGCACGGCACAGTCACGTGGGACGCCAGAGCAAGCGGCGCCGCAGGAGCGGCGGCATCTCATACACTGTGACGGAGCACCGCAGAAAGAGAACATACCGGCTGCACTCGGTGAGGTTTGAGCACGGGCCAGTGTGAGCATTCCACTGCAAGGGACAAGACGAGATACACCATCCACCGTGAGTAGATATTGATCAGAGGCACTGGACTTTCCCACTCCACCACGGAGCAAATCAGAGAGGTAAGGCAAGCAGCACGATCCCCCTGTACAGACAATATAGGTGACACAACCTGGCTGGACGGAACCAGGACCTTGGATAGATCACTGCCAATAAGCCCTTTTACCTCTGATTAAGTGGGCCCCCTTTCCTGATCAATGTCACTACACTTACAACAGAACAGGTACACCCTGGACCCTCATTGGCCATGGTAATATCTCCTCAGTCTTGGTATTTATCTGCTCCCTCCGTGCACCACCGGTTTTGATTGAAGCCCTACACACGCTCTACTGCCCCCACACACTGTGGATCCAGTGAGATCTCATCCGTGCCCCCTGCATCATCGGTGGTCCCTACACCAAGACCACCCCCCCCCTCTTTTTGCTGGACTAATCCTTCCATTATTACAAACGTGCTGAACGGTCTTTAAGATCACCACAGGACACCAGCAACTCTCCACATGTTGGGTGGCCACCCTTTCCACTGTTCATATATCTATGTGACATGCTCTATACGTTTATATTTCCTTTGGGTGTGCACAGAGCATAAAACGTCACCCGAACATTAATGGTCCCTGGCAATATAGAGTAGGCTTTTTAGTTTTCTGCCAGTCATACCTATACATGTTGCAAGCCTCTAGAGGCATATCACTTTTACATGTACTTGACACAGAACAGAAGACACTCCCACTCATAGGGTTGATTGAAGTAGTGACGCAAATTATGTCTTTTCATATGTCACTCTCTCCCCAGTGTAAGCCTCAAAACAGTACCCCAGCAGGTGCCACAGGTGCTAGGCGAGGTTAGTGCATCAGTACTTCATGCACAACCGATACCGATCCCAGGGGTCGGCAATTAGCTACCAAGTTCCACACAGCGACAAGGTAGTTTTTTATCCATGAGTCCATATTGAACTATTTGTATTTTTGTATGTTTAGCACCAAATTCTTTAATAAAGGTTATATCTTGTTTTTCACCAATCAATCCCTGTGAGCTCTTCCTATAGCAACATTTCTGAGAGGGTACCTTCCCTCTCTTTTTTTTTTTTTTTGACTGTGCATAGTAACTGTGATGGACCACTTGGCACCCCTCTTGGGTGCTTCCTTCAGTATACAGCTTCCTCTACTCTGGAACCAGGAATCAGGTATTATAGCTGAAGATTGTACCCAAGGTCTAGACGACACTAGCTTAGGTGCAAACTGGAACTCTCTTTATTGTAAACGCACACAGAATATATATACAGTATCTCACAAAAGTGAGTACACCCCTCACATTTTTGTAAATATTTTTATATATTTTTTCATGTGACAAGAAAAGTAGTCAATATATAGTTTGTATAACAGTATGAATTCCCTGTCCCCTCAAAATAACTTAACACAGCCATTAATGTCTAAACCGCTGGCAACAAAAGTGAGTACACTCCTAAGTCAAAATGTCCAAATTGGGCCCAATTAGCCATTCCCCCTCCTCGGTGTCATGTGATTCATTAGTGTTACAAGGTCCCAGGTGTGAATGGGGAGCAGGTGTGTTAAATTTGGCGTTATCACTCTCACTCTCTCATACTAGTCACTGGAAGTTCAACATGGCACCTCATGGCCAAGAACTCTCTGAGGATCTGAAAAAAAGAATTGTTGCTCTACATAAAGATGGCCTAGGCTATAAGAAGATTGCCAAAACCCTGAAACTAAGCTGCAGCACAGTGGCCAAGACCATACAGCGGTTTAACAGGACAAGTTCCACTCAGAACAGGCTTCACCATGGTCGACCGAAGAAGTTGAGTGCACGTGCTCAGCGTCATGTCCAGAGGTTGCCTTTGGTAAATAGATGTATGAGTGCTGCCAGCATTGCAGCAGAGTTGAAGGGGTGGGGGGCAGCCTGTCAGTACTCAGACCATACGCCGCACACTGCATCAAATTGGTCTGCATGACTATTATCCCAGAAGGAAGCCTCTTCTAAGGATGATGCAAAAGAAAGCCCGTAAATAGTTTGCCGAAGACAAGCAGACTAAGGACATAGATTACTGGAACCATGTCCTGTGGTCTGATGAGACCAAGAAAAAATTATTTGGTTCAGATGGTGTCAAGCGCGTGTAGCAGCAACCAGGTGAGGAGTACAAAGACAAGTGTGTCTTACCTACAGTCAAGCATGGTGGTGGGAGTGTCATGGTCTGGGGCTAAATTAGTGCTGCCAACACTGGGGAGCTACAGTTCATGATCCCCTCCCTTCGAAGACTGAGCCGCAGGGCAGTATTCCAACATAATGACCCCAAACACACCTCCAAGATGACCACTGCCTTGTGAAAGAAGCTGAGGGTAAAGGTGATGGACTGGCCAAGCATGTCTCCAGACCTAAACCCTATTGAGCATCTGTGGGGGCATCCTCAAACGGAAGGTGGAGGAGCGCAAGGTCTCTAACATCCACCAGCTCTGTGATGTCATCATGGAGGAGTGGAAGAGGACTTCAGTGGCAACCTGTGATGCTCTGGTGAACTCCATACTCAAGAGGGTTAGTGCAGTGCTAGAAAATAATTATGGCCACACAAAATATTGACACTTTGGGCCCAATTTGGACATTTTTATTTAGGGGTGTACTCACTTTAGTTGCCAGCGGTTTAGACATTAATGGCTGTGTGTTGAGTTATTTTGAGGGAACAGCAAATTTACACTGTTATACAAGCTGTACATTCACTACTTTACATTGTAGCAAAGTGTCATTTCTTCAGTGT
Organism: Pelophylax lessonae; assembly: GCF_965119305.1. Classification (NCBI taxonomy): domain Eukaryota; kingdom Metazoa; phylum Chordata; class Amphibia; order Anura; family Ranidae; genus Pelophylax; species Pelophylax lessonae. The sequence goes on from NC_138773.1 coordinate 51,003,615, forward strand.
TGTCACATGAAAAGATAGAATAAAATATTTACAAAAATGTGAGGGGTGTACTCACTGTTGTGAGATACTGTATACCACACAAAATTAGGTTAGAGCTTGATGACGTTATGCAAATAGTGGGATATTTAACATAGCGAAGGAACAACTAACATAAACATAAGCAGTAATCTTATTTAGCCCCCGTTCACACTGGGGCGACCTGTCAGGCGACCTGGTCGCCTGACAGGTCGCCGTAGGTCGCCTTCCATAGAGAAGCTGCGGACCTGTTCTAATAGGAGCGACACAAGTCGCTCCGACTTAGAAAAAGGGTCCGGAGCTTCTTTGGGGCGACCTGCATAGACTTCAATGTTATGAAGTCCGTGCCGGCTGCTCCGAGGTCGCGGTGCGAGCAGCGCAACGCGACCTATGAGGTCGCCCCGGCAAGTAGCGCCGCCCCAGTGTGAACGGGGCCTAAACAGTAACCTAACTAGTCACCTAGACAAGCCTAGGTGACTCAGGTCACTACCCACCCAGACAATGCTTTGATTATTCAAGGATTCCACCCCACCTCAGACTGTCTAGCACCAGTCTACAACAGTCTATGAGACAAGAACTCATAAAATGTTCCAGCAGTCTGAAAAAGTAGAATTCATTTATCTTCATAGATTATCTGAGGGATATTATTGATAACGATTGTCCCAAGTGGAGGAGTTTTTCCAACCCAGTCTATAGAAGTGCCAGCGTATTTCCTCTGACCATTGACTTGTGCAAGATTAATATTACATCTTTCCATCCCCTCCAGAAGGGAAGCTTTCTTGGGGTCAATTCACTAATAGTTAAATAACGCTGAAATAAATGCGGTAAAATAATGCATGTGGAAACAATTGTGCAAATGTTCAATTCACTAAGAATTGTGCGGTAAATAACTACTGAGGTAAAGTTTTGATAATATAGTGATTACCGCATATTTCCATGCCGTAATTTATCTAATTGAGCTGGTTGCTAAAGAGCAGGCTGGGAAGCAGGCCGCCGCATCCTTAACAACAGATGACTCATCACCTGACAGCTGAATGTAAAGAAAACATGTCGGCAAAATAAAAATGATAAAAGAAAACCAAATTGCAAAACTTAAAAAATAAAAATGCATGCCCCCCCCCCCAATCCATACCAGACCCTTATCTGAGCATGCAGCCCGGATCTACTTCTGAACCATACCAGGCCTCTTGCCTTCAACATGGGGGAGGGGGTGCTTTGGGGCAGGGGAGGCTCTGCCCTCCAACTCAAAGCACCTAGTCCCCATTTTGATGGGGACAAGGACCTCTTACCCAAAACCCTGGGCTGTGGTTGTGGAGGTCTACAGGCTGGGGGCTTATTGGAATCTGGAAGCCCCTTTAACAAGCGGGCCCCCAGATCCTGCCCCCCCCATGGGAATGAGTGTGGGGTACATTGTACCCTACTCATTCACCAAAAAAGTGTCAAAAAGAAATAAAAACACACGCAGTTTTTGACAATACCTTTATTAAAAAAAAAAAAATGTCCCCCGAAGATCCAACATCAATCATGATGCCCACTGCTCCGCCAGACCTGAAAAAGAATAGTGAAAAAAAAAACCTCCGGCCAACTGCCTGCTCCTCCATCTGACAACTCTTAAATAGCTAAAGGGAGGAGTCACCTGGTGACATCACCAGGTGGCCCACCCCTCTTGTGACATCATTAGCCAGCAGCATGCTGGGGCGGTTACGTCATAAGGGGCGGGGCCACCCAGTGATGTTACTGGGTGACCCCCTTCCCTTAGCCATTTAGGAACGGGACAAGCCCCACCCCAAAGCACCCCCCTATGTTGAGGGCATGTGGTCTTTTATGGTTTAGGAGGGCTTACCTGCTGGGCTGCATGCTTGGATAAGGGTCTGGTATGGATTTCTGTGGGGGGGCACAATAAAAAAATTTTGGCATGGGGTTCCCCTTAACCACTTCCCCACTGTCAGGGATACAGCCGTACTGGCATTTCTGCCAGTACAAGTCATGGACGCTCCTGGCTCAATCGACACAGCCCTCTGCTGGCCCGTCAGGGAAATGACCGTAGGAGAACTGGCAACATTGCCAGAAATAGCAATGGTCGTTCCAGCCTCAATTGACACTGCCCTCTGCTGGCCTATAAAAGGTGGCCATAGGAGCAGACTCATTGCTGGATTATCTCTCAGCTTCCTGTGATCTTGTGCTTCCTGTTTCCTGTTTGGACTTCCTGTTGTGACCCGGCTTGTTTCTGAACCATCTGATCTCCTCCTGGTGTTTGACAACCCCCCCCCCCACCACCACCATCACCATCAGAGATTTCATCCCTATTCCCCCCATGACCTCTACAACAGGTAGGAATAGGAATGAGATCTGTGGTGCTGGGGGTGGATGGAAGGATGACACTACCGCTGCCGCTGATCCCACCCCTCTCACCACCACCTCTGATCCCCCCCCTTACCACCACCAATCCCCCACCCCCTCGCCACCACCGCTGCCACTAATCCCACCCCCCTAACCACTGCCACTAACCCCACCCCCTCCTACTACCACTGCCACTGATCTCCCCTTAACACCACCAATCCCCACCACCCTCACCACCACCGCTGCCACTAATCCCACCCCCTTCACCACTACAACTGCCATTAATAGCACCCCACCACCACTGCCACTGATCCCCCCCTTACCACCACCACTGCCACTAATCCCACCACCTCCCACCACCACTGCCACGAATCCCACCCCCTCCCACCACCACTGCCACTGATCCCCCCTTAACACCACCAATCCTTTCACCACTGCCACTAATCCCACCACCATCACTAATCCCACCACTGACACTGATCCCACCCCCCTCACCACTACCTCTGCCACTAATCCCACCCCCTCCCTCCACCACTTCCACTGATCCTCCCCTTACCACCACCACCACCAGAACCCACCCCCCTCACCACCACCGCTGCCACTAACCCCACCACCCCCACTAATCCCACCACCACTGCCACTGATCCCCCCCTTACCACCACCAATCCCCACCCCTCTCACCACCACCACTGCCACTAATCCCACCACTGCCACTGATCCCACCCCCCTCACAACCACCATTGCCACTAATCCCACCCCCTCCCACCACCACTGCCACTGATCCCCCCTTACCACCACCACCAATCCCCACCCCCCTCCCCACCACCGCTGCCACTAATCCCACCCCCTCACACCAATGCCACTGATCCGACCCCTTAACGACCACCGCTGCCCCTAATCCCACCCCCCTCACCACCACTGCTCCCCCTAATCCCACCCCCCTCACCACCACCGCTGCCCCTAATCCCACCCCCCACCACCACTGCTTCCACTAATCTCACCTCCTCTCAACACCACGAGTGCCACTGATCCCACCCCCCCTCAATATCACCACTGATCCCACCCTCCTTCACCGCTGCCACTGATCCCACCCTCCTCACCACCACCACTGTTGCCACTGATCCCACTCCCTTCACCACCACTGCTGCCACTCATCCCACCCCCTTTACCACTACCACTGCCACTCATCCCATCCCATCCCACCATAGCTGCCACTGATACCATCCCGCCACCACTGATCTCATGCCATCCCATTAACATCACAGCTGCCACTCATCCCATCCCATTACCACCACCGCTGCTACTCACGCCATCCCACCACCACTGCCACTCATGCCATCCCACCACTACTGCCACTGATTCCATTCCCCCCCCCACCACTGCTGCCACTTATCCCATCCCATTCCCCCCACCACTACCACCACCGCTGATCCCATCTAACCACCATCGCTGCCACTGATCCCATCACACCACCACTGCTGTCACTGATCCCATCCTATCCCCCCACCACTGCCACTCATCCCATCCCCCCACCACTACCACCACCACTGCCTCTCATCCCATCCCATATACCCCACCACCACTGATGCCACTGATCCCACCCCCACCATCACTACCACCACCGCTGTGACTCATTCCAACCTCATGCTCCAGGGGGCCAATGCCTCACCCCTGTACACCTGGATAGGAGGGTGGCATATAGAGGAACCAATCCCCTCTCCGCTGCAGGAAGAAAATGGAGGGGATCAGTTCCTCTATATGCCACCCCCTCTATCCAAGTGTATGGAGGTGACACATGGGGCTGGGTCGCCCCAGGGGTCAGGGGGACCCTTCATGGTTTCTTGCACCGGGGCCATGAAGGTTCTAGTTACGCCTCAGTTACTATGCACAGTGACACTAGATTCTGTGTGCACCAATTTTACGAAATCTCCCTTATTGTCTCCTACATGATAACAACATTGGTTGGAAGGAATAAATTGGGCTTCAAGGATATCGAGAGAGATAGGCAAATGGATCAACATTCTCCTTAGACCATACCAATATGATACAAGCCTCTGGCCCAGTGATCCTTGGATGAGCCCCTTTCCTATGCCCCTGCACTCACCCTGGAGAAATTTTTAGTGACTATGCCTCCTGAACTTTGCAATGACTTATTTTAGAATTGCCCTCCATTGTCCTCCTTAAAGCGGAGTTCCACCCATTTTTAATACGTTGGATTACATAGATGTATGTAATCCCCTTTAAAACGACTTTTACCAATGGAAACTTTTTTTTTTTTTTGCTAGTAAATACCTTATTTTCTTGTTTATTCCTCCTCTCCTCACTTCCGGGTCCGATCGGCAATGACGTCATTCGGCGATTCGCAGTGTGTGCTGGGATGTATTCCATGCCAGAAATCTCGCAGTATTACCCAGGAGCTGAGCTGTACTGTGTGTATTGAGGCCGTGACCTGCCCCGCCTCTGCCCCGCCTCCTCTCAGTGAGTTGTACTGTATGTATTGTATTCAGGCCGTGACCTGCCCCGCCTCCACCCCGCCTCCTCTCAGTGAGCGTGGACTGAAAGCATTATATCCTCACTGAGCTCACTGAGAGGAGGCGGGGCGGAGGCGGGGCAGATAATGGCCTGAATACAATACATAAAGTACAACTCACTGAGAGGAGGCGGGGCGGACGCGGGGCAGGTCAGGCCTCAATACACACAGTACAGCTCAGCTCCTGGGTAATACTGCGAGATTTCTGGCATGGAATACATCCCAGCACACACTGCGAATCGCCGAATGACGTCATCGCCGATCGGACCCGGAAGTGAGGAGAGGAGGAATAAACAAGAAAATAAGGTATTTACTAGAAAAAAAAAAAAAAAAGTTTCCATTGGTAAAAGTCGTTTTAAAGGGGATTACATACATCTAAAGTTAAGAAAATGGGTGGAACTCCACTTTAAGAAGAACAGTTTAATCAAGAAATGCATTGAAAATGACAGATCTCTAGTCTACCACCTAGCTAGCCACCAAGATATGCAGTCCTTTGTAAAACAGGATTTAACAAGTTCCTATAAGTATTGCTAGTATGAATGAAGTATTTGATTGAGACATTTCATTCTTTGTTAATATTTTTTTATGATATTAAAGAAATATATTTTTATTTTTTCTGTTATGTGTAATGTGTACTTTAAAAGTTCACTAGTCTTTTTTGGTTATACAGTTATGCAGTTATGTTGGATGTGCTTCCTTCCACCCATGCTTGGCCATAATGAATACTTTACATCTACGCAGGTTTTTTTTTTTACATATCAACTGACATAAATTGCAGGTCTTTAAAATATCCAAATAAACAGTAGATAAAATATTCCAACCCTTCTGTGCTGTACCTAAAAGGAGAAAAAAGTTTAATCTGAAGTTTCATAATTATCTACACAAACTTTGCATTAACAAATCATGTTTCTGTAGCTACTTTAGGCTCTTTTTATATTTCAATCAACATTTTTTTTCTAAAGTAATTAGTATCATTTGACTATTACATTTCAGGATTCTATAAAAGAGTTGATCCAAAGTTGCCGTAGGCCAGAAGAAAATGAAACCTCACCTCCCACAACAAGAACAGAACTCCAAAGAACAGAACTCCAAAGAACAGAACTCCAAAGAACAGAACTCCAAGTTAATATAGATAACCTGTTTGAGAAAATACAAAGACTTATCCCTAAAGCCCCATTCACATATTTCGACAGAACCACCAGTGGGAAAAATAGTAAAGCCTCCATAGTGAACCCCAAGCAACAATACTGTGTGGGAGAAGACTTGGTGGTACAGCTTGAAATGTACGATTATTTAGGTAACAGGAAGACCTACGGTGGAGACTTCATAAGACCAAGGTTATTCTCTCCAGAGCTTGGAGCAGCTGTGTCTGGCAGGGTAGAAGATTTCAACAATGGTTCTTATCATATCCATTTTCCATTGTATTGGGAGGGAAAACCCAAAGTCTCCATTTTGTTGTTCTACCCTAGCGAAGGGGTTGCAGCTCTTTGGAGAGCTAGGCACAGCAGTCTGGGCGTTATCGGATACTATGGAAAATTTGAAAAATTTGGCAAGGAAGCTACAACTCCATGTGGCTTTAAGCTTGAAGAGAAAGAGGGCATGGAGATTTGTGAGTACGTTGATCCAGTCTATGAAGAGGCCTACTACTGCTACAAAGTGCCCGACTTCACCTGTGAAAGCCTGAAAGACCTAAAAAGTTTCTATTCAACCCCTTCATTTCTTACTCCTGGAGAAAAAGAAATGTTTACGAGGTATAATGTTCTCCCAGCAGTGCAGTCATAATCTGTTATAAGAATAGGTAATTTCCTCTGCATCAGGTTCATAATTGAAGGTTGTCAAATGCTCCTCAACCTCCACAAGTAATAAGAATATCACTAAATTGATGTCCAGACAAAACTTTTCCTTTTTAGTCAAAAGAGAAGTATGGGCGATCAACACAGAGTGCCTGTGTTCATTGTATTTAGGAACACAGGTCCCTGTGTTGATTCCATAAGCCCCCCCCCCCACAGTTAGAAAACAACCCCTAGGCATACATTTAACCCTTTGATTGCCCCTGGTGTTAACCCCTTCCCTGCCAGTGTCATTAGTACAGTAACAGTGCATTGGCTAGCGGGGATGTCAATCAAAGGTTCCGGTGGACCTGATGTCCGCCGGCCACCCGCGATCATCCCTGGGAGAGGCATAATGGCAATCTGCCAATGCAAACAAGGTAGATCGCCATTCTGTCAGGGATGAACACAGTGATCTTGTGTTCCTGCTAAGCAGGAACACGGGTCTTTGTGTTCATCCAGTGAATCCACCCCCACACAGTTAGTAAGCACCCCCTAGGGACAGACTTAACCCTTTGATCGCCCCTGATGTTAACCCCTTTCCTGCCAGTGTCATTAGTGCAGTGACAGAGCATTTGTTTCGCACTGATCACTGTAATAATGTCACTGGTCCTCCTAAAAGTGTCAAAAATGTCAGTTAGGTGTCTGATCTGTCTGCCACAATGTCACAGTCCGCTAAAAATCGCTGATCGCCGCCATTACTAGTAAAAAAGAAAAAAAATACAAATGACAAAAATCTTTCCCCTAATTTGTAGACGCAATAACTTTTGCACAAACCAATCAAAATACGCTTATTGGGATTTTTTTTACAAAAAATATGTAGCAGAATACAAATTGGCCTAAAAGGATGAAAAAATTTGATTTTTTTTATTGGGAATGTTTTAAAGGAGAAAGTGAAAAATATTATTTTTTTTTTTTTTTTTTTTAGAATTGTCGCTCTTTTTTTGCTTATAGCGCAAAAAAAAAAAAAACACAGAGGTGATCAAATACCACCAACACATTTTTTTACAGTGTCGCATGACCGCGCAATTGTCAGTTAAAGTAACTGAGTACTGAATCGCAAAAAATGGCCTGGTCAAAAGGGGGAAAAAATCTTCCGGTCCAGAACTGGTTAAATAAGGGTTAAAGTGCAACGTTAAAACATTATAAATGCCAAATTATTTTAAGTTCATTGCTTGAGGGATGCCTTAGACCAGTACATAAGGTAGCACACTGGTAGAATGTGCTCCAGCAAAAGTGACATTAAAAAAAAAAGAAATTGACTCTAAATGACAGTTCTGTTCCCCAGCCTACTTCTGTTTGTAACTGTCATTTGTGGTAAGATTATAACTGCAGATGAACAGAGAGCTTTCAGTTGTGGCACAGGCCCTAGGGGACAGGATCGTGTTGGAGTGTGACCTGTTTGTGTAGTTGGGTCATTGTTCATCATGATTGCCAATGGATCTACAACGTTGGACGCTGGATGTGATTAACATTGGATTTACATTGTGAGACATCTTTAAGTCTTTCCTATCTTAAAGGGATTTCCAGAGTCTAATAAGTCCCCTCCAGCTATCACCACAGGGCCAGGGATGTGGGAATAGGACCCTTGTCCTCCTCAAAATAGGAACATAACATCTGTGTCCATTAGGTTTTGTGATTCATCTTGTTATGGATGAAAAATATGGAGCTTAATCCCATGTTAGGTCTGTGGGCAGGTGGATGTAAACTGACAAACATATGTTTTCAATATCTGTATTCTCTGTCATGTTTAGGTCTGAAAAAAATGAAAAGCATTGCAAACCTGTTCCTATTTTTTCCAGACTCTGTGGCAATCAGATGTAAACAGACGCACATCCCTTTATATCTGTCTGCCCATAGACTAACATTAGCTTCCATCAGATCTGCCTGAAAAGCTGACAGGTGCATCTGATCAGAATGACCATGTGAAAGGGGCTTAAGTAAAGATCTTAATTGGGTGTCAATTTTTATTTAAAAAAATAAAGAATAAATTTGCCGAAAGTTAGCAATGTCAGCTTCAGTAGTTTTACCATAAATGCTTCCTGTTAAAGCTCTTAAGACCCGGTAAAGTTAGTAAATTATCATACAATGAGAACAACATCTATACAGGCATACCCCACTTTACGTACACTCACGTAAACACAGCTTGGCCAGCTTGGAATGGCACTACTACCGGTTTTTAACATTGGAGTCTAGGGGAAATCTTGGTCAGCTTGGCATGGCACTTTTTCTGGTTTTTAACATTGGCATTTATGGGAAATCTTGGTCAGCTTGGTAAAGCATTGCTCTGTGTCTAACATTGGTGTCTATGGGAAATCATGGTCAGCTTGGAAAGGCACTGCTCCCTGTCTAACATTGGCGTCTATGGGAAATCTTGGTCAGCTTGACATTGCACTGCTCCAGAACCATAAGTGACAGGGATGGAAGATGACAGAATAATCTACCATCTCATAGTCCTGGGTTCCCTAACGTGCTTCCCAGGTTTGATGTTCTTGTCACTTATGGTTTGAGAGCAGTGCCATGTCAAGCTGACCATAATTTCCCATAGAGCTAGTGTATTTACATGCATTGAGAAGTGAAAAAAGGTATTGCTTCACTTTAAGTACCTTTTGGTTTTACATACATGCTCTGGTCCCATTGTGTACTTAAAAGGGGGGTATTCCTGTAAGTAATAAAAGATTGTTGATCCAGGGAATATCTGATCACCTTAGTGGATCAGGAAGGAATTATTCCCCCTGATGAAGCAAGCTGAGCCATGGTTGAAGTTTTTTTTGCAGCTGTGGGTACAGGATTCTGTATATGTAAATTTTCTATTTATTTATTCCTCTTTTTCTGTTGGTTGGACTAGATGTGTCTTTTTGTTACCCTAACTATGTAACTATGTAAAAAAAAACAACTGTGTGGTCGTTAATCACAATGAAGGTCATCTGGGTGTGCATAAGTGAAGTCTTTAAAAACAGTTGACATTTCCCAATGATGACCATAACTTAATGAGAAATATTCTGTATGTCTCCAAGAAGTTGAAGTTGCATCCTAATGCATTTGAATATTTCCATTTCCATAATCGGAATAATTATTTTTTAACCTGCACTGTAATTAGGCACACAAAGACAACGAGGTCTCCCTTTTGCAGGTCCCATGCATCTGTGTATACTTTCCGCAACAGATGTTTGTCTTGTGGTTGCAGTTATTAGCAAGACTATATTTGTTCTTTCGAGTATTTACATAAAGGAACAATAGATGAGACAGGAAGCAATAGGAAATAAAAAGAGTAGACAGTTTATTTACTAATTTTATTGCAATGTACCTGTGATGGTCTAACTCAGTGGTCTCCAAACTGTGGCCTGGGGGCTGGATGCGGCCCTTTGCTTGCTTTTATCCAACCCCCGGGATAATATTTCATCCTCTGATACTAACATTAGGGCATAACTCTCCCCACACTGACACCAACGAAGGGGCACAAATCCTCCCAATGACACCAACGATGGGGCATAGTTCCTCCCAATGAGACCAATGATGGGGCATACTTCCTCCAAATGAGACCAATGATGGGGCACTATTCCTCCCAGTGACATAAAAAAAAGGAGCATTGCTTTCTCCCACTGATGCCGGGACATTTTCTACTTCCAATGGCCACATTCCGGCTCCCCCTAAAGTCTGAAGGACAGTAAACTGGACTTTTGTTTAGAAAGTTTGGAGATTCCTGGTCTAACTGAAAGTTTATTACCCTTTTTGCAGTCAAATTTGAGAAACCCCACTATACGTTTTGTTATTTGTTTCCATTATTACAATATACCTAGAAATTACCTTACATAATTGTTTGTACGTTTAGATATTTTTCTGGAGCAGGATTCGGACAGAATGCATGCTTCTCCATGCAGATAGCATTGTATTGTTACATTTCTTTATTACCATTTGCAAATGTACCTTAACAATGCAAACGCTTCATTATAAAATTGTATACAATAAGGCTGAAGCCTCATTCCATTTAAAAAAAAACAAAAGTAAATTTTGCAACAAATTAAAAAATATTAGGTAGCTTAAACTGAACCTATTTATTTATTTTGCTGTAAAAGTATTCACAATAGTGATGCATTTTTATTCTTATTGAAAATTTGGTTATATATGGTAATAAAGAAATAACTTTTTCTTTCACTTAGTTGTTATTGAAAAAGCAGAATAATCAAGCAACCAATATACATTGAATTTTTTGTACAAAATATAGCTGATGTAGATGACCACTGTACAAAGTGCCAAATCATAACATCCACTACTCATCGGCAAAGCTGGCAAGGACTTTTGAAGCAGTCAACTTTGAATAAATAACCCATCAAGTGTTGAAATTTAACAGAATCACATTAATCCTAAGGTGTTACCAATAGGACCAGTTAGGATGACATCGCAAGAAAGACCATGTACATATTGGCAAGCAAAAGTACAGTAAATGTCAATTTATTAAAGACCGCGCTGAAAAAAGCTCAATATGTGCAAAAAGTTTAAATTGTTTTTTTTGCTTTTTAGTGTAAAGAATTATTATGGAACTTTTAAATTTGAACAAAGTAACAATGCAGCCCCAAATCAATAAAATAAAATAAAACGAGTAATTACTTTAAAATGTGTGCAAACAAATACCCCAAGATATATATATACACTGCCTGACCAAAAAAAAGTTGCCACCTAGAATTAACTAAGAAACAAATTAAACTAAACATGCAGTAACTTTCCTATTGGATAATTACTGCATGTGGCCAAAGAATGAGGTCAGCTGACCACCTGAATATACTGAATGACCAGGTTATTCCATCAATGGATTTTTTCTGATTTTTCTCACCACCTGTGCCAAAGGTGGCAGGAGAAATGGCACATATGATCAAAGCTCGGAAAGCAGACAGTCAATTAAGAGGGTGAGAAGTGATCAAGCCAAGGCTGCCAGGTAAAAATGTGTCATGGGTATCATAAAGAATACATATTAGTGCTGCAGTCAGTAATATGTAATGCACAGTACCGTTCAGGAGTACAATTCCCCCTGCAAGCAATACTCTCCCACACTTTACCCTTTTAGCATAAATACACACTCCCAGCCTTTCAAAAAAATTAAAATCCAACATTAATCTGCACACTTACCTCTCCCAGCACAAATCCTCTTCCCCAATCCCACTCTCAGCACATATAATTTCCCTACTTTTAGCATGGATCTTCTTCATCCCAATCCCTCCTCTCAGCATTATTCCTCTTCCCCTTCCAGCACAAGCCCCCCCAACAAAACTCTAGTACAAATTCTCTTCCCCCCCCCAAATTTCCTCCAGCACAAATCTTCCTCCTCCCAATCCGCCATTCCAGCACAAATGCTCTTCCACCCCTCAAATTCCCCCTCCCAGCACAAATTCCCTCCCCTTTCTATCACAAATGCCCCCAATTTCCGCTCCCAGCATAAATCATCTTCCCCTCCCTGTATAAACTCTCAAACCCCCCAATCCCCCTTCTAGTATGAATCCCCTTCCTCTCTAAATCTGCGCAGCACAAAAATCCCCCCTCCCGCCATTCTGGCACAAATAACCCACAAATAGTACCAATCCCCCCCCCCAATCATCATTACAGAACAAATGCCCCCCCCCCCCCCAAAAAAAAAAAAAACCTCCTTCTAGAACAGATCCTCCTTCCCCCATTTCCTTTCTCAGCATTAATCACCCCCAAACCCCTCCTTCTAGCACAAATCCTATTATTTCATCCCCAAATCCCCCCCCCCCCCCACAATACAAATGCTCTTCCCTCCTAATTCCCCATCCCAGCACAAATTATATGAATCTCTCCCAGTATAGCTATCCCCCTGTTAGATATTTATTCCAAATTCATAATTCGGCACTTATTGGAATTATATTATATTCACAGCAAGCTTGCAAAATATATTTGATTTTATGATTAATCATAATATTAATATGTGTGAATGACCTTGATCCAGTGATTAACAATAAGGTTCTTCATCTGAGCTGAGGCAGTAAAATGTCAGATAATTCTGGAGTATGTAGCTAGTTGGAAGATGACATATAAGGTATCTTGTATAGAATGTCATGGAAGTCAAGAATAGACATTATCTATGTAATACTAGGAATATACATATATTAGTTTAAATAATGTTAGTTAGGATTAGTGTAATCCCAGTCATAATTAATAGTATTTGTATGTATTTACTTAATGTTATACAAGTTATATAAGTTGGTTATATGTGTTACTTTTGTGTAAGATAAATGATGGATATTTGGTACATGACATTAACCACATTAGAGGACAAGAATAGTGTTACATGTGGGCTTGTCAATCAAAGTCCATATATGACTTTGAGTTTAGTACCTCCTCTTGTATAGAATAAGTGAAGTTAGCAGAAAAATGATGTATGCCATACAAGGTTTGGAGTATTGAAAGTTCATGACGTCTACATGTAAGATAAATTGCCAGGAGATTAGGACCTCGGGAGGGCACACAGACACACAGACTAGGGAAGATCCCACACATCACTTCTTCTCCACACAAATCTATTCATAGTCTTTTTTGACAACTTAAGCAGGTGTTTTGTTCTCTGAAACCTAGAAATGTCATTTCCTGCTTCTTCCCAGACAAGAAAAGATTTACACTGAAGGACAGAGGAACACACATGTTTATACAGCCATGATTTCAAGCAGGACACATTTATCATGAAGTATTGTTTTTATTCCTCATATTTTTACCTACTCTGAACTGAACTGTTATACCTTTTACATTGTATTGTTGATGCCGAGTGTGTTTGAATAAAATCACACTTTTGTTTTTAAATCAGTCTGGCTATCAATGCTAATCAAATCGAAACGCCTAAAGAGATTAGAATATTAGATATATTCTATACTTCACACCCCCCCACCCCTCCTTCTGGCACATATTCTCCTATTTTCCCCATACCCCCATTCCACCCTTAGTGCAAATCTCCACTCCCAGCACAGACCTCAGGGCCAGCAGGTGCTCTTCCTCCTGAGCTCCTCCTTTTGTCCTGTCATAATAGCTTGTGCACACCGTTGCATTACAAAAAGACGATATTTGTTTTTTTTTAAATGCATATCATACTCTCTGCAATTTTTTACGCATTGCGTTAAAATTTAGAGTAGATAATGCATAATACATTTTACAAGCGTTTTGCGGGTATTTTCATCCCAAGTCACTTAGGAAAAAAGTAACACGTGACTCAAAAATGCACCTAAGAAACACCCGGTGTGTTTTTGGTGCATTTCCTTTGACTATAATAAAGTTGCGTTTTTCAAACAGGGCAGTAGAGATGCAGCAAGACTGACCTGGTGGTCAGCAGTTATCCAAAGCAACTTCATCATTCTGCTAGGAAGGGAGGGGGAGCTAGAGTGGGACTTTCTGCATTAACTGAAGCCAGAAGAAGAATTCAGGGGTTTATTTAGGTCCATGTTGCCACCATAAAAAGTGCCTGTCATCACCTGTGTTTACTGTCATGCAGCAGGTAGAGCTCTGGACTTTTTTTCACATGTGTATCTGTCTATTCTTAGCTGATCTACTGAAAAAAATCCCATGTACAGAGCTCAGCAGCTTAAGCTCCAGTTTGCACACAATAAATTTGTAAGAGAAAATTAAATGACACCTGGGATAAAATGACACCTAGAATGCTCTGACAGCAGTATCATAGTTATACCCTGTAATAAATATTTATATAGTATGAATAGTAAGTACTGGGAAATATAAAATATATTTTGTTTCTGTCTGTCTCTCTCTCTCTTTCCCTACTCCATTCCTGTTTCCTTTCCAATTTTTTTTACTTTTCATGCTTTCCCTCTCCCCATTCCTCTTTATTTTACAAGCAACGATGACTCATCTTAATATGTGGAAAAGCTCCTGTTTTTTTGTTGTTGATCGTGTTGTTTATCTGTCTACTAACATCCACCACTGTGTATTTTTTTTTTTTTTGTATTCTAAGGACAAATATTGCTGTTGAAATCCCTGAAACATTTTCACCTATAGTAGTAACCGGATGTAACAGTAAGCTACTTATTTTCCTTTTTATTTCTTTATGTATTATGCTGTCCAGGATATTTTTGCTGTGACAGAGCTGTTATGAAGGATTAATTAAGATTATCAAATCAATTTATTGCCTAAGGAAAAATGTTTTTGCTCCCTACAAACCAAAGCTTTATAGTTAGTGACTCCAAATGTACTGATTCAAATAGTGTTTATATAGTGTTTATAGGGTGCACTGAAGTCTAATATGACTACTTTTTATAGCAAAAATTGCATGATTGCATCATTGAAAATGAGTATAAAAAACAAACGAGGAAGGGTGTGGGGCGTGGGTCGGGATTTTTAAGGTACCGTCTGTGACCAATAATAAATGTAATTCTGAAGATAATCAATGTAGTTTTTAGTAAAACCATATACTTTTATTAAACAAAAAAAAAAACAAAGACAATCAAAAGTAAATAATATAAAGACAATAAGGACATATAGCAGTCCAATAAAAACACAGATCAATAGAGTTGTAACATATTATGATGTTTGATTGTGATAGACTGTAAGGAAGTATCAGAAGACCAAGAGGACCTGGTAAGTTCTGAAGTGTCTTCCTCTGGGAAGTATATTACCCACTGCCTGACATGTTTCGCGGGGTATTCCGCTTCTTCAGGGGTACAGGGGTACACAATTTTATTCAAAGTAACAACTACAAGGTAATCAAAACATAAATTAGTATACAGACATTTCAACAATTTGATTTTGAGCATTTAGACAAATATGTAAGCTAAAATATATTGCTATCACTGGTACATTCACGAGAGGTCAAATAAAAAATATATAGAATAATGTTATTAATATCTATATGAACATGAAAATCAGGGTAACATGGATAGTCCCACCTGTATGACTATTTGTAGATAGGCTGGCTGATAGATCCAATCAGTGGAAAAACCAAGCCCCCCAGGCGGGCATGGACGGCCCATGTTATATTAAGATGTAAGGGTAGGTAGAGGATCCCTGGTAACATATAGAAGAGAGGAATGTGTCTAACATGTATATCCCTCTAAGGTATTAGTATCTCTGTAATAATAGCTGGCCTGTATATTATGGTTGTGTCTCCTATAATATAATTTGTTTAAATGGAAAACAAAAAGTCAAGAGACCTACCAATCATCAAAGCCGTAAAAGCAAAAGGTCAGACGGTAGAGTGGACTGGGTGATAAGGTCCAAGATGTATGATCGTTCAAGGTGAGATATGTTTCCAATTATCCAAGAAAGTATCCAAAAGAGTATACCGAGACAAAAAAGAGGAATCTCTGTGTATACATAGGGAAGAATGCCAGGTAAGTATGTGTGTGATCAAAAGGGGGCATATGTAACTAGATAGCAAATAGATAAATATATATGGCTAAGTGTTACCCCAATATCAAATATATGAGCATGGGCACCTAGAAAATCCACAAGAAGGGGTATCTATTCTTAAAAGGTGGCACTATAGGAGTTGTTTTTTATGCTAATCTTGGGATGTGGTACCTTTATAAATACATCTCCCTTTGAGCCATTTTTTATATTGAAAATGAGTAGTCAATAATAGCAGCAAGTGTCCCAGGAGCCTCCTCACTATGCTTTCAGGGATGTAGCCAGGAAGGCACAGTTTTCGAAACACATGGTGGACCTGTCCGAAAGTGAGGAGATTCTGGACAGGCACATACTCCTTCATTTATTCTCTCACCCAGGTGAACCTTATCCAATTCCCCCCCAAGAGGTGCTATTGGGACGCCCAGTGGAGGGAACACCCGGACATACATGGAGGTTGATAATCTTTAATTTTGTAGCAGCCAGAGTTCCAATCACCAGGCGCTGGAAAACTCCTATAATCCCATTTGAATTCTTGAAGGCCAAATTGTCATGGATTATGATACACGAACGCCTTTCAGCACTTTTGAATTATAAATTGGCCTTTTTTGAAAAGATCTGGGATTCCTGGATAAAATACCTTTCAAATTCTTCTTGATATGGATCAGTTTACTCATTCCATCAACTGGAATTGGTGCACTTTCTTTTGCTATCGCTATTTTCTTCCTTTTCTCTCAATTTGCTTTCCCTGCTTCTTTTGCGTTTCTCATGACTCCGTTGCACGGTTTCCGGTGGGCAAATCTTATACTGTGTGTACTAAGATATGGTAATGGGCTTACACACAGAGAGAATGTAGCCTAGTCATTGCGGCCCACCTAGTTGAAAGTTTTACCCTGCCCCTGCCCACTGATACATTGGAGTATAGGATGGCCTATTCCAGTTGAAAGCTAAAAACTGATTATGGCTCCCATCCATCAGAGGTTTCCTTTCATTAAGGTGGAGCAGACCTTTTTTTCTTTTTGTTAACATAATACTGACCACGTTGTCTCGTATTTATGTTTTTTTTTTGGGGGGGGTTTTGTCCTACATTGTATTAAGAGATAACTTGTATGCAATGCTGGATAATTTAATGTTGTTACCACCTAGTATCACTGAATGATTCTGGAGACATTTTTCATTTGCCATGTGTTTAACTGTTGGCATCTGTAACTTTTATTGAAACAGTAATAAAAATATTGGACAAGAAAATTAGTATGCAGATGCATGGCCTATGACAACTCAACAAGGCTTTGAGGCGCTCACCTCCTTCCATACCCTTCCCCACTTGGTATCCCCTCTCAACCATAGCTATCTACTCTACTGAGGTTCCTCCTACATCTGGTTCTACAATTAAGACATTGTATTGATTACTTAGTTGATAGGTTGGCACTCTGAAATAATGAAGTCTTGAAGGAGATATTTGCAGTGTATTCTATAACCTCTAATTTCCAATAAAAAACAAATTGAACAAGAAAATTATTATCAAGTAGTAGATAAAGATATACATTTCCAATGGTGCCCTTCTTGGTCACTAGGTCTCACAGTTTGTTAGCCCATGATGTGTTTGTCCTATACAAATATGTTCAGAGACTGCTGTTCAAAAACAAGTTTGTAAAGACTTCAGAAAGTAATTTGTTGAACTTTATTGATCTTATATGTTGTGTGATCTCTTTTCAGGCGCAACTTTTACACCCAAGCCAAAATGTCAGACGGGAATGGGATCTCCTTTCCCAAGTGGATATTTTTTCAAAAATGTTTGGAACCCCATCTACTGCAATATGACCATGTACAAAACTGGAGAAGATTTTCTGAAATGTCTGGAAGGGAAGGACCTTTTCCTCATAGGAGATTCTACATTACGACAGTTCATAATGCACTTCACTGAAGGCATCAAAAGTAAGATTTATATGAGCAAAATAGTATTTACATAACCATCAATAGTTTCAACAAGGGTTGTCATGTTATAACAACAACTTTTCCATGGATGGTTCCTATTGACTAATTCTCAACATGTTGGATTTCTGAATGAAAATTTTTTTGGTTGAATACCAGACTGGAGGTTCAGTCTTCTGAGATGGAACTAAATTTCAGTTCATTAGGTTTCGCTAAGATACAGACTCCTGACTTATGTGGAAAACCTAATACTGCTGATAAAATTCCATGTTAAAGTGATAATCCTGCTTACTTGGCTACATTTTAAATACACTTCATAATTATGTTTAAGGACCCGTAACCAACTTATTTGAGCTTGTTGGACATCCCATTTCAAAACCATGGGCAATAATATGGGGTTGCCACCCCCCTTCTTCCCCCATCCACATATTTGGGCATTCCACAAGATCAAAATCTGCATTTCAAGGGTTGAGGTCAAGGCTACTCAAGTATGAAACTAACCAAATCATGTCTTTTGCTGGCTTTTGGCACATGGGCACAGTAATTTTAGAATAAAAAAGTAACTTTTCAAAACTGTGGTTGCAAGGTTGTAAGTACCCAATTGTCTGAAATGTCTCTGTATGCTGTAGCACTGCCAGTAATCTTCAATAAGTTCCTGGATTTGGTTATTTTGAGGGTAGTCCATATACTTTTGGCCGTATAGTGTACACGTTAGGGATGCACCGATACCAGTATCGGTGCCGATACCAAGTATTTGCATGAGTATCAGTACTCACCCTTATGCTCCTGATACAGAAATCAATACTTTGCGGTGCGATTTGCATCAATATAAGATTAATTGGCACAAATTGTACTGAAAGAATCGCATGTGCTTTGAACAGGAATGCGGTGCAATTTCTGTCTGAATCACATGTGATTTCCCTCACTGTTCCTGTGTGTGTGTATGCATAGAAAGGAATGAAAGCCCCATCTATAGGGCTATAGATCTGCCTGCTTACCTGCCTGTTCATCTCATATATCTGTTTGCTAGTTCGCTAGCCCGCTGGTCGCTAAGATCTGGGATCCTCACTGGTTTAATCTTCATCCCATATATGCCAGTCTCCATGTGCTACCTCTTCATGATCTTCATGATCTCTCCATGATCTCCATGATCTCTCCATGATCTTCTTGATCTCTTGATCTCCTGAGACGAGAGTGACTATAATTTGATGTATCAGTATCAGTAACGTGGGTTGACAACTAATAAGGAAAAGGAACTCGCTAATATTACTGCTAATCCTGCTAACCCTGCTTGCCTGCTACTGTCTGTTTTACGCTATTTGTCTTATGCTGCTGACAAGAAAAATTGCTAACTTGCTTACTTGCTGTTAATCCTGATACTGTCTGCCTGCGACTACCTGCTACCTGCTACTGTTGCTGTCTGTCTCATACGGCCTGTCTCATGCTGCTGACAAGGAAACCCTGTTAACACTGCTGCCAACCCTGTTATCGCCCTGCTATTTCGCGCTATTATCTACAGCCCATCGCTGCTGCTATTGCTACTGCCTACTATCAGCCTGTTCTACGCTGCCAGTCATCTGCATCAATATCTGCAACAATATTTGTAACGATATCTGAAGCGATACGGACCGATTCAGATAGTGATTTGGATATTATGACAGTAACAGTGACCGAGATGTTGGGCTGAGACTCCTTCTTTATTTAGCTTTCAGTCTTTTGTCTTTAGTCCCTCTTATTCCATCTCAGGCCCCTCAGGTCTCACACCTCAGGTTCCAGGCTTTTAGGCGTACATATTGTTGGCTCCCTGCTGTTCCTGCGGATGCATCAGTATATGCTACATACGATCCCATCTGATACACAAACTTTAGAACCAGATAAATCTGACAAGCTGGATAAATCAGATAAGTCAGACAAGACGGATAAGATGGCATCAGGTCGCTCTAACATTGAGGTAAAAGGGAAGCCTATATTCACCTCTTCTCAATCTCAATCGGCAGTGACAGTGGCAACAACAGCTGAGGATAGTATGGCGCATACGCAATACCCACATCAACAAGACTACCCAGACCGGTTAGACCACCCACTCACACAGCACTTACAGCATTCACAGCACTTACATCCTCAAGACCTTTTAGATTACTCAGACCATCCAGTCTCCAGATCAGTGAATTGCCCCTCATCGCAGGTGGAAGTAGACCCTATCCTATGGGATGTTCACCCCCCCCCCCCCGCCTCAGAAGCTACATCTTTATTATCTGCTTTTAGGGCAGATTTTGATTCATGGGTGGTTAAGATGGAGTCATCATTGCAGGTGGAACTAAATTCCCTGAAGCTAAGGGTCAAAAAGACTGATCTGGTCGCAGGGGTTGTGAATATACAGTACAACAAGACCATGTGAACCGTATGGTAGCGCTAGAAGCAGCTTCTAGCGCTCAGCTTAGTTGATTGCTACAACAGCAGTTGTGTATTGAAGATGGGAAAAATAGAAGCCGTAGGAATAATATCCGGCTTCAAGGTATTCCGGAGGCAATAATGGGGGCCGACCTGTGGCGTGCTGTTGTTTCTATTTTGAATCAGGTGCTAGAAAGAGAGGCCTCTACATCTATTGAACTAGACCGGGTTCATAGAGTAAGAGGACTAGGTGGCAATCAGGATGGTCATCCAAGAGATGTGCTGTGCACAGTCCATTATTACATCTTCAAAGAGGAAATTTTACAAAAGGCCTGGCACCTAGGGACATTAGATTTTGATGGGTCTAAAATACAGTTATATCCTTATCTCTCCTGTAATACACTCTATATGAGACGGGTGGTACGCCCCTTGCTGGATCTCATACGACAGGCTGGTGCAACATATACATGGGGTCATCCTTTGAGTGTAAAGGTGACAAGAAACGGAAATAAGTTCACTCTTGCGGATCCGGAACAACTCCCTGATTTTTTTTTTTGGAACAAGAGCCTATTGACATTGTGCATTGGTTTTTGGACCCCCCGGATAATAATTCACGTGGCCCTTTTTCTCAGGTTGATGGACGTCTGAGACCTAGATCAGTATCCAGAGCAAGGAAGCCTACTACTCCAAAGGATTAATGTGCATTATTATAAAATGTTTCCCTTTTTCTCCCCTTTTATTTTGATGGCCCACATATTTCCTCTATTTACCTTTATGGCTGTCTAATTAGGTCATTGCTATTTACGCAGTTCTAACAAAGTTTTTGCAATGGCCTTGTGAAGGGGTTTTTTTTCTCCCCCCCCCCCCTTTTTTTTAACGTAATTGTATTATTTAGACTATATGGTGTTGATTACTGAAGGGACTAATGTACAGAGTGCTTCTCCTGCCCTTTGCAGATACTTGTTGTTTGCTGGGGTTCAGAGGAGCCTAAGGAGTCTTTTTTTTCCTCCCCCCCCCCTTTTTTTTATATATTGCTATGTCCCTCCCCCCCCTTTTTTTTTTCTTTTCTATTTTTTTTTTTGTCTTCCCCCGTTTCCCTTTTTTGTTTTCCTCTTTTTGTCTTCCTTTCCCCCTGATAATGTGGACAATGGTATATACAGTGAATATGTAAACTCATAGTTTTATTATGTTTTGTCTTGGTCATGATGTTTTTGTAGCTTTGTTATGCAATTATTATCATATTTATTATATATATACATATATACATATACATATATATATATATATATATTTATTTATTTATTTTATTTTATTTTTTTTCTCTTTTCTTTTTGCCTTTCAAAGGTGTAGTCGGTTGATTTTTTTTTTCTATTCTTATGTCTGTTATGCCGTCGGGATTACCGCTCGAATGATCCTTTGTTTCTCTCTTTTTATTTTTCGTTCTCTTCTCATCCCCCTCCCACATTAGGTTAGGCACGGTGTGTGCCTTCGATGTGTTTTTCACGTAGTGTTTTGCATAATCTGTTAAGCTTACACTATAGTTTTATTGAACTCCTCTCTTGGAGTATCTCCTCCCCTTTTTTTTTTATCTTCTCTTGCACTCCGCTATGATACCTACAAACCTCTCTAGGACCCGGCTGAAGCTTGGGTCTTATAATGTTAATGGCATCACTGTGGCCTCTAAAGGGGGGCAAATTCTGTATCAAATGCATAAAAATCAAGTAAATATACTCTTATTACAGGAGACACATTTTCGGTCCGACTCTGTGCCTTCATGTTTTAACAGGTATTTTAATAGGTGGTTCCATAGCACCAATCCAGTGCAGAAGTCAAAAGGAGTATCTATTGCGATTCACAAATCGCTTCCTATTGAGTTGATAAACCAAGCATCTGACCCACAGGGCAGATATGTGTTTATAAAATTCTTATTGTGAGAGACTAAATTTACAATAGCAAACTTTTAATTGCCTAATGTGGATCAGGTAGCAACAGCCCTGAAGTATTTAGAACTTTTGTCAAGTTTTGCGGAAGGGAAAATCCTATTGGGGGGATTTCAATATCCCACTGGAACCCCTGCTAGACTTATCGACTTTGAGAACCACAATTTCCTTCACTAAACTCAGGGCACTTAAGCAGGCTTTATTCAACTTTGTAGATGTTTGGCAGATTCTACACCCCAAAATTCTGAATTACACATATTTTTCATCAGTTCATCGGCCTTATAGTCGCATATACAATTTTTTTGTGGATCATAGTTGTTTAGACATGTCCCCTATATGTGATATAGATTCCCTGGTATAGTCTGATCATTCTCCAATATATTTAATGTTTCTCTTACCGGCCTCACCGACAAAAGAGTGGACTTGGCGCTTAAATTACGCTTTACTGATGAGTTCAGAATGTATAAATTTGATTGAGAAGACCATTATTAATTTTCTTAGTGATCATGCATCTGATGAGACTTCACTCCCCATTCAATGAGAGGCGCTTAAGGCTGTCCTTCGTGGCTCCTTTATTCAGATCGGGACTAGATTGAAGAGGGAACGCTCATCGACCATGGAGGCTGCTGTTGCACACATCTGTATCCTGGAAACGGAACACAAAAAAGCGCCTACAGTACAATCTTTGGCTGATGTATCGGGAGCTCGTTTGCGTCTCAGAGAGTTGTATGAGGCATCTGCCCGTAGATATTTTGATAAAATAGCCCTGCATCAATATAAATTTCAAGATAAGCGTGGGAAGTCTTTAGCTGGGTTTCTGCACTCTAGGTCTCCATCCACTTTCATAACTCATATCCGTGATGCTACTGGGGAATTAGTATTCTCTCCCAATAATATCGGGCAAACATTTAAAGAATTTTATAAGTCTTTATATAACATATCATCGACCCCAGATCAGTATGCTCTCTTGGAAGCAGACAAACAGTCCTATATTATGAAGACTTTTGGAAGAAGAGGTAGTGGGGGAGCTTGAATCATCTATTACAGAAGAAGAAGTGGCGAGAGCTATTTCGACCACCCCCCTGGGTAAGAGTCCAGGCCCAGGCGGCTTTACCCCTACATTTTTTAAGGTTTTTTTTTTCTCCTTTTCTTGTTCCCTTCATGACTAAAATGTTTAGTTCTCTTTCAGAAGATGTTTCTTTTGCACCTCAGACATCTTTCTGCAATTTTTCTTCCTTTTTCTTTTTCCTCCTGATCAGTTAAGAGTGCTTACATTAAGTCAGTAAGGAATTAAGGTACTATGATTGTATTGATCTTGTAAATTTGGGCTAAGGGATCTATTCAGAGGAACATTAGTTCCTTGATCATATCTTTGATATGAGTTGGCCCTATTAACAAGATTTAAAGGTTTTGTAAGTTGAATTACTCCTTGAAGTTAAAATATTTGTTGAATATAGGTACCTGTACTATGACTATAAACTGTTGTGTATCAGGATAAGTGGTATTAAGTAAGATGGTTTTTAAAGGAGTTCTTGTTTTTCACTTCTCACTTTTCATTTTTTCCTTGTATACTTGTACTTTCTAAATAAAAATAAGATTGAAACAAAGCCCCATCTAGTGGGCAGTTTAAAACAATGTTAGAACTCACAATACATATCTGGCCGCATGCAAAATAATCTACATAGGTGTCCCGGTCTGCTGATGATAGCAAATCATGGCCGCTGGATGTGCTCACAGGGCTGGAGGAGATGTAGAGGCAATTTGCCCCCCGGCTGACATCACTTCTGCCCTATACCCATGGGGTCCTGAGACCTAAGCCCTGTCAGCACCTCCAGCTGCCCTAATTTGCTACCATCGGCAGACCGGGACACCTATGTAGATTATTTTGCATGTGGTCAGATATGTACTGTGAGTTCTAACTTTCTAACTGCCCACTAGATGGAGCTTTTCCCTTTCTATACACACACAGGAGTAGTGGGGAAAATCACATGCGATTCGGACAGCATTCCTGTTGAAATCACATGCAATTCTTTGCAGTACCATTTGCACCAATTTTGTTAGTATTGCCACAAAGTATCGGTACTCGGGATCAGTGAGTACTTGACCCATAGTATCGGTACTTGTACTCTCTGAAAAAAAAAACTATATCAATACAACCCTAGTACACATTGTACTTTCAATTATTGGTTTTCCAAGAATGAGGATTTGGAAAATAGGCTTAAAAAATGAAAAAGTGCATCTTAAAATGGATTCCTGGGTGTTCCTATGAGAAGTTTATTATTTAAAATCATGTTTTCCTAGTGCTACAGGCGTACGCCGCATGTTGGGCGTGTTGTAACGCAATTATGCACATGCATAAAAGGGCACGTTCTGAAAGGAACTGTCTCCAACACACTAGCCTCTGTCACAGGCTGAGCAGCTGGGTTGCGTGAGTCACTGTGGGTTTATGTTACTGGCACGAACAGGTCCTGTATCTGGGGGTAATCAGTGCTGTGTGCATTAGGCTGTATAAGCTTGGCACAAGCCAAGTTAGTACCTCAAGTTTGTCTTGCTATAAAGCAATGTCTGCCCAAAAAAGGGCTGGAGGGAGCACAGGTGGAAAAGGCACTATGCCACCGTCAGGCCTTGAAGGTCCTAGTGATGCTTCCACTGTGTCTTCTCTTCCTGAGTGGCCAGAGGCGTCTAGCTAATCTGA
This sequence comes from Pelophylax lessonae, assembly GCF_965119305.1. NCBI lineage: Eukaryota > Metazoa > Chordata > Amphibia > Anura > Ranidae > Pelophylax > Pelophylax lessonae. Next base: position 51,028,638 of record NC_138773.1, read on the forward strand.
GCCATTACAGTTGTTAGGCATAGTAGCTACTCCCTGTACTTCTGCCACAGCCTATGTCACTAAGGACGATTTGGCGTCGGCATTAGCCAGCCTGGAGGGTAGGATTGCTAATACGATTGCAGCACCACATGGAGGAAAGAAACGGGATAGATTCCCCCTCTCCATAGCCACCCCCTGAATCAGTTCAGGATTGGGCAGAGGATGTGGAAGATGCAGCTGAGGGTGACCCTATGGAAGGTCAGGCTGAAGTTTCCACTTCCGGGGAGTCAGAGGAGTCTCTATCAGCCTCTCAATCCCAGAGATTGTTTATTCAGTCTCTTACTGAGATGGTCCAGTCTGGATACAAGTTTTCCCACTTAGAGACAACTGAAGCCTCTTTTTCCTCTCTAGGCTCATTGCCCCCTCTTCTTCTTTGGACATTTCCCATACATCCGCTCTTGGAGCAAGAAGTGTATAATGATTGGGATCATCCTGATAGGATTTTTGTTCCTCCTAAACATTTGTCATTGTTATATCCAATGGAGGAAAAGTTTACTAAGAAATGGAAAGCTCCCTCTGTGGATGCGGCCATTTCTTCAGTTAACAAGAGTTTAACCCGCCCTGTGGATAATGCCCACGTGTTTAAAGATCCAGCTGATAAAAGGTTGGAGTCTTTATTGAAGGCCTCCTTTGCGGTTTTAGGTTCTGCAGCACAACCAGCAGTAGCGGCCATAGTAGTGTGTCAGTCTTTGAAAGACCGCATAAAGCGAGTGTCCAAGACAGTTCCTTCTCAAGGAGAGTCTATGGAAGATCTGTCAGATCTGCCTCGCACTTTGTGTTTTGCAGTAGATGCTCTTATGGACTCAATAAGGCAAATGTCCTGGTTTGCTCTGATGATAGTGCATATGCGCAGAATACTTTGGTTGAAGACTAATTACTAATAGATCGATTGGCGACCGCTCTGAGTGGAAATGTCCTTCAGACAGTGCAATTTCTAGAATGCCTGCGTTGGATACTGAACTTAGCAAAGTCAGCATTACAGCCATTCCAGCGACTGGAATACCGGGGTCTTCTTGTGGACACCGTGCAGGCAAAGATATTCTTGCCAGCAAGGAGGGTCTCAGACTTGAAGGATCAGGTTTGGTCCATAGTAAGGCTGAGATATCCTTCTATACGTCTTTGCATGATGTTACTGGGGAAGATGGTGTCCCCATTCGAGGCTATTCCCTATGCTCAATTCCATGCCACACCCTTGCAGAAGAACATTCTGTCTGCATGGAGCGGGAAAGTTCAGTCTCGGGATCCTTTCTTCCAGTGACCTGGAAGGTAGTAACCACAGATGCCAGTCTCTCTGGTTGGAGAGCAGTTCTGGAGGAAGCTACTGTCCAGGGGAAATGGTCTTAGGTAGAGAGTCATCTCCCCATCAACGTTCTGGAAATTCATGCAGTCAGTTGGGCTCTGAAATTCTGGATGCCCAGACTTCGGGGTCACCCTCTCAGGGTGCAATCCGACAATGCCACGGCTGTGGCTTATGTCAACCATCATCAAGGAGGTACAAAGAGTCGCTCAGCCCAGAAAGAGGTGGATATCATCCTGTCCTGGGCAGAGAGGTTTGTGCCATGCCTGACAGAAGTGTTTATTCCAGGAATAGAGAACTGGCAGGCAGATTTTTTGAGCCGTCAACAGATATTTCCAGGGGAATGGTCCTTACATCCCAAGATTTTACAATCGATCTGCCTATGCTGGGGGGGGGTCCCAGACATAGATCTGTTGGCATCAAGGTTCAACAACAAGTTGGAGAGATTTGTGTTCAGGACCAGGGATCCACTCGCAGTTGGGTGGATTTTTTGGTGACTCCTTGGGAGGAGTTTTCCCTGATTTATGCCTTTCCTCCGGTGCTGCTGATACCGCGTCTGTTGCGCAGGATCCAGCTAGAGGGGAAGCCAGTTGTTCTGGTAGCTCTGGCATGGCCGAATAGGATTTGGTATGCACAAATCCAGAAGTTGGCAGCGACGAGGCCTTGGGTTCTTCCACTGCATCCGGATCTACTCTCTCAAGGCCTGATATTCCACCCCGCTGTACAGTCTCTAAATTTGACAGCGTGGCTATTGAAGCCTTAATCCTAAAGGAGCAGGGTGTATCTGTCCCAGCAGTTCATACGCTGATAAATGCTAGGAAACCAGTCTCTAGAAATATTTATTACAGGGTCTGGAAATCCTACATTGCCTGGTGTGAAGCCAGGAAATGGCATCCCTGCTCATTTATTATAGGGAGAATTCTAGCTTTCCTGCAAGTGGGGGTGGATATGAAATTAGCTTTGAGCATGATTAAAGGGCAGATTTTAGCTTTATCGTTTTTTTCCAGGAACTGATCGCTTCCCATTCGTTGTTCCAAACCTTCGTCCAGGGAATATTGCGTTTGCTTCCACCTGTGAAGTCACCATTGTGTCCTTAGGACTTCAATTTGGTGCTGTCAGTTTTACAAAAGCAGCCTTTTGAACCTCTGGGGCAAGCTCCCCTGGTTCTTTTGACCAGAAAACTGGTCTTTTTGATTGCGATAACTTCAGCTACCGCTCCGTGAGGATGTCATGTGACGAAACTAGAAGGGCGGGGCCAGGAAGCCGATCAACACTGCAATACAACTTTACCTTACACTCGCGGCTTGGAGTTACAGCTGGAGTAAGGGATAAGCATGCCAGATACCTTAGTGTTGGGTAGACACCTAGAAATGTGAGTGCATATACATATGTTTTAATAAATTAGTAAAGTTTTTACAGAATTACGCTATTGGGATTCTTCCTTTTCTTTTATAATTCCTCACCTTGCATACCCCTGAGAAAAAAATGTTTATGGATAGTTTGGGAAGATCAGTTTTTGGATTTGCGACTGACCTGCTGGAAATTATATACATTATTTAAAGCGCTATTGCTGGTTTATGATTTGACCAGCTTCTCATCTGGTGAGTCAGTTTGGTGGATAGGGTGGAAGGAGCACATTGGGTGTTTTGCACGCGTTATCACAGAAGAAACTGTATCAATTGACATTTACATTTTTTTTCCTTTTCTTTAAAAAATGTGGCACTTTTTTCACAGATTGTTTTTTAACCACTTCCATACAGAGCAGTTACACCCCCTTCCTGCCCAGACCAATTTTCAGCTTTCGGCTCTCTCACACTTTGAATGATAATTACTCAGTCATGCAACGCTGTACCCAATCAAATTTTTTATCATTTTTTTTCACACAAATAGAGCTTTCTTTTGGTAGTATTTAATCACCACTGGGTTTTTTATTTTTTGCGATATAAGTGAAAAAAGAGCGAACATTTTGAAAAAAACACATTTTGTTTTAGTTTCTATTATAAAATTTAGCAAATAAGTAATTTTTGTTTCATAAATTTGGGCCAAAATTTATACTTCTACATATCTTTGGTAAAATAACCCAAATTAGGGGTCATTATTTAGTCTGTGTGAAAGTTATAGAGTCTACAAGCTATGGTGCCAATAATTGAAAATTGATCACACCTGATGTACCGACGACCTAATTTCTTGAGGCTGTGAAATGTCAGGACAGTACATATACCCCCCAAATGACCCCTTTTTGGAAAGTAGACATTCAAGGGTATTTAGTAAGAGGCATGGTGAGTTTTTTGAAGTTGTAATTTTTTCCCACAATTCTTGGGAATATTAAGAAATATATATTTTTTTGTTTTTTTACACAAAATTGTCATAATTACAAGTTATTTCTTACACACAGTACACGCATACTTGCAATTACACCCCAAAATACATTCTGCTACTCCTCCTGAGTATGGCGATACCACATGTGTGATACTTTTATACAGCCTGGCCACATACAGAGGCCCAATATTCAAGGAGCACCGTCAGGTATTCTAGGAGCATAAATTACACATATAATTTCCTAACGACCTATCACAGTTTTGAAGGCCCTGGAGCACCAGGACAATGGAATTACCCACAAAATGACCCCATTTTAGAAAGCAAACACCCCAATGTATATTCTATGAGGCATAATGAGTCTTTTGAGCATGTCATTTTTTTCCACAAGTTTTTGGAAAATGTGGAAAGAAAATGAAAACGCATTTTTTTTTACACAAAGTTGTCAATTTATAGGATATTTCTAGTACATAGCATGTACATAGCAAAAATGACACCCCAAAATACATTCTACTACTCCTCTTGAGTATAGAAATACCACATATGTGGGACTTTGTCACAGCATAGCCACATACAGAGGCCCGACATGCAAGGAGTACCGTCAGGTGTTTTAGGAGCATAAATTACATGTATAATTTCATTACAACCTATAATAGTAGATTCAGTCAGTAAGAGAAGGATACAAACATGCACTGATATCCTACATTTCTTTTTCAGCTAGAAGGGTATCGGAAGTAGCAGCTCTTTCCTGTAAAGAGCCATTCCTGATATTTTATCAAGATAGTGTGATTTTACGACCACACTCATATTTTTTGCCGAAGGTAGTGTCCGCCTGTCATTTGAATCAGGACATTATACTACCTTCTTTTTTTCCAGGTCCTCACTCAAAGGAGGAAAAGTTATTAAATTCTCTTGATGTAGTGCGTGCACTTAAGTTTTACTTAAGGGAGACCGCTTAGATTCGTAAGACCTAGAGCTTGTTTGTACTGCCAGAAGGGCCCAGAAAGGGGTTGGGAGCATCTAAATCTACAATTTCTTGTTGGATTCACATAGTTATTACCCAGTCGTATGGTTTAGTAGAAAAGGTTTCACCTTTTCCTGTGAAGACACATTCTACCAGAGGAGTAGGTGCCTCTTGGGCACATCGCCATCAAGCCTCTATGGCTTAGATTTGTAAGACCACAACCTGGTCGTCGGTACATACATTCGCTCGTTTCTACAGAGTGGATGTTGGGACCCAGGAGGAGTCTGCTTTTGGCAACAGTGTTCTGCAGGCGGCGGTGTAATCCTTCTTTTGGGATCAGATGACGGTATTTTTTGGTGTCCCCCTCCCCTCAGATGCATTGCTTTGGGACATCCCATATGTTATGATTAATGGCTCTGTGTCCTGTGATGTATGAAAAGAAAAATGGATTTTTAATTCATACTTACCTGTAAAATCCATTTCTTGAAGTACGTCACGAGACACAGAGGTCCCTCTCCTCTTCTATGGGGTATTTATTGTTGCTAAAAAACTAAGGTACTTCCTGTCTGGGAGGGGTTATATAGGGGGTCATCAATTCTGATTGGTTTCCAGTGTCCTTCACCTATAGGTGGCTATATAACCCATATGTTATGATTAATGGCTCTGTGTCCTGTGATGTACTTCAAGAAATGGATTTTACAGGTAAGTATGAATTAATAATCCTTTTTTTGGGCATGGAGAAAGCTATACCCATTTTCATTCCACATTAATCGATTTTAAAGTTGGCTAAAGTGCTCAATTCTTCTTTTTTTAGTTTTACATTTCTTTATAGTTCTTTATACACAAACATCTGACAATATATTGTGCCTATAGTGAACCTGGTGATCAAATTAAGAAGAGTATCAAAGATTGAGTAAATCTGCCGTTGCTCAGCTAGTTATCTTTGAACATGAGGAAACCCTGATCCCAGCCCCAGTGGGATCTTTAGTGGCCAGTAGCAGCTCCCACACTGAACTGTCATATGGTAGGGAGAGGGCTAATTTTGGACAATACAGTGCCTTGCAAAAGTAGTTGCCCCTTGGCATATTTTGTGTTTTGTTGCCTTACAACCTGGAATTAACATGGATTGTTGGATGATTTGCATCATTTAATTTACAGAACATGCCCACAACTTTGAAGATGTTTTTTTTTTATTATTATTGTGAAGCAAACAAAAATAGGACAAAATAACAGAAAAAGTCAATGTGTACAACTATTCACCCCCCTAAAGTCAATACTTTGTAGAGCCACCTTTGCGGCAATCACAGCTCCAAGTCGCTTTGGATAAGTCTCTATGAGCTTGCCACATCTTACCACTGAGATTTTTGCCCATTCCTCCTTGTAAAACTGTTCCAGCTCCTTCAAGTTGGATGGTTTGCGCTTGTGAACAGCAATCTTTAAGTCTTACCACAGATTTTCTATTGGATTGAGGTCTGGGCTTTCACTAGGCCATTCAAACACATTTACATGTTTCCTCTTAAACCACTCAAGTGTTGTTTTAGCAGTGTGTTTGGGGTCACTGTCCTGCTGGAAGGTGAACCTCCATCCTAGCCTCAAATTATGCACAGAGTGGTACAGGTTTTGCTCAAGAATATCCCTGTATTTGGCACCATCCACTTTCCCTCAACTCTGATCAGTTTCCCAGTCCCGGCTGCTGAAAAACATGGTGTTCTTTGGATGATGTGATGTGTTGGGTTGCGCCAGACATAGCGTTTTCTTTGATGGCTGAAAAGTTAAATTTTAGTCTCATCAGACCAGAGCACCTTCCACCATAAATTTTGGGAATCTACCACATGCCTGTTCGCAAACTCAGAATGTGACATTTTGTTTTTTACTGAAAGTAATGGTTTCTTCTGGCCACTCTGCCATAAAAGCCCAGCCCTATAGAGCGTACGGCTTATTGCCGTCCTATGTACAGATACTCCAGTCTCTGATGCGGAACTCTGCAGTTCCTCCAAGGTTACCTTAGGTCTCTGTGCTGCCTTTTTGATTAATGCCCTCCTTGCCCGGTCCGTGAGTTTTGGTGGGCAGCCGGTTTGCTGTTGTGCCATGTTCTTTCCATTTAGTTATGATAGATTTGATTGTGCTCCTGGGGATCATCAAAGATTTAGATATTTTTTTATAACCTAACCCTGACTTGTACTTCTCAACAACATTGTCCCTTACTTGTTTGGAGAGTTCCTTGGTCTTCATGGCAGTGTTTGGTTAGTGGTGCCTCTTGCTTAGATGTTGCAGCCTCTGGGACCTTTCAAAAAAGGTGTGTATATGTAATGATAGATCATGTGACACTTAGATTGCACACAGGTGGACATCATTTCACTAATTATGTGACTTCTGAAGGTAATTGGTTGCACCAGAGCTTTTTATGGGCTTCATAACAAAGGGGGTGAATACATACGCACATGCCAATTTTCTGTTTTCTATTTCTAAAAAATAGTTTTATGTATATATATATTTTTCTCATTTCACTTCACCAACTTAGACTATTGTGTTCTGATCCATCACATAAAAATTCAGATTTACAAAACATTGAACTTAAGGCTGTAATGTAAAAAAAATAGGTAAAAAGTCAGGGGGTGAATACTTTTGCAAGGCACTGCAGTGGCAGGAGTTAGTTCAGAGTCAGACAGATGTCAAAGCCTTATGTTCAGTGTTTACTTGTAATCGGGGGGGGGGGGGGGGGGTTTACCAGGTCCACAAAAGAGTTTGTGAACATTAACAAACATTGCTGCAGCCATTACAAGCTTGCCACTGTTTGCATCTGTTGTTGGATTGGTCCCCGCATATCACTTGAGAGGTTCACTTTTTCCTGAATGGTCAAGGCGTGATGCCAGGTTACACCTGTAGGAGGTGTTGTATACAGTTTTACTGCAGGCAGGGAACAAAGTCTATTTTAGTCCAGCATCCAATTAAAGAGAGAGAAAACAACTCTGAAACTGTACTGCTCTTATTTTAATACTTGTTCTTGCCTCCAACAGTTGTGCAATACTTTCGTTACCATGAAGGGGGATGGTCTAGTTGGTCAAAGTCCCTGGAAGCCCTAAATATGAACAAGGACCTATATGTCTCCTATAAAAGACATGGCTTCCCCCTGGAGCATGACACTTTCTACTACTTCAAGGAGGATATGTACACCAGTCGGCAGATCGATCAGCGTGCTGGAGGGAAGAACACCATTTTTGTTATAACCATGGGACAGCACTTCAGACAGTTTCCTCTGAAACTTTTCATCAAACGGGCACTCAACATCCGCCGAGCAGTAGAACGCCTTTTCCTTCGTAGTCCCGACACCAAGGTTATCATTAAAACAGAAAACACCAGGGAAATACATGCCCCGGTTGAAATACAGGGAGACTTCCATGGTTATACCCAGTATCTTGTGCTGAGAGAAATTTTCCAGGACCTTAATGTGGGCTTTGTGGATGCCTGGGATATGACAGTGGCATCTGCCACAGCGACTGTTCATCCTCCCGGGGTAACGTTTGAAAGTATTTTGAGCCTGACATTTAGTTTTGCTTGTTAATTTTAAAAGATTTTTATGAAGAAACAGGTGCTAAAAGTCACAAATATAGGGTGTGCCAATTGTTCCTGGGCATACCCTAATTACCCTGTGTGGTGCAGCCCCTCATCCCCGTTTAGACCCCTTATATTTCACCAAAGCCCCCATATAGGTAGGTGTCCCTATGGTAAAAAAGCAGCAAGGGCATAAATACACTACATTACCAAAAGTATTGAAACACCTGCTTTTACACCCACATGAACTTTATTGGCATCCCAGTCTTAGTCGTAGGGTTCAATATTGAGTTGGCCCACCCTTTGCAGCTATAACAGCTTCAACTCTTCTGGGAAGTCTGTCCACAAGGTTTAGGAGTTTGTCTATGGGAATGTTTGACCATTCTTCCAGAATTTGTGAGGCTAGGCACTAATGTTGGAGAGAAGGCCTGGCTCGCAGTCTCCACTCTAATTCATCGCAAAGGCGTTCTATTGGGTTGAGGTCAGGACTCATAAAACTTGCTCATCCATGTCTTTATGGACCTTGCTTTGTGTGTTGGTCCTAATCATTTGGTGGAAGGGGGATTATGGTGTGGGTTTTTTTTTTCAGGGGTTGGGCTTGGCCCCTTAGTTCCTTTGACAAAAAAAAAAACAACTTTTTAAATGTCAGCATACCAAGACATTTTGGACAATTTCATGCTCCCAAATTTGTGGGAACAGTTTGGGGTTTGCTCTTCCTGTTCCAACATGACTACGCACCAGTGCACAAAGCAAAGTCCATAAACACATGGATGAGTGAGTTGGGGGTGGAGGAACTTGACTGGCCTGCACAGAGTCCTGACCTCAACCCAATAGAACACGATGGGATGAATTAGGGCAAAGGCTGCGAGCCAGGCCTTCTCATCCACATCAGTGCCTAACCTCACAAATATGCTTCAAGAAGAATGGTCAAACATTCTCATAGACACACTCCTAAACCTTGTGGACAGACTTCCCAGAAGAGGTAAAGCTGTTTTAGCTGCAAAGGGTGGGCCAACTCAATATTGAATCCTACCAACTAAAAATGGGATGCCACTAAAATTTATGTGGGTGTAAAGGCAAGCATCCCACTACTTTTGGTAATATAGCGTATATGCCCCAGGCCCTTTAAGTTACAAGGACTGGTACACTGCTACTTAGTATGTCCATGGTCTTTTACTTGGCTCCTCCACATTAGTGGAGGACTACTGGTTACCGGTAAGATCATGTGATTATACTTCCTTATATATGCTTGCATATTGGTACAATACTTGAACTATGTCTGCTATAACTGGTTTGTGTTTAGACCAAGCCTCTTGGTGACATGGCTGCCTATTTAAGGCACCGTGTTTTAAAACATATAATTAATCACTTCTCTAAAATCCTTGTCGTGATCTTACCTACTAAAATACAAGATACAGTACTTTATTGATTTGCTATCGCCACTCGTATATCCAACCAGATGCCAACAACCTCCCAGTTAATTGCATCCACAATAGGAGTGCCTCTCAGAGAGTCTGAGACAAGTGGACGTTACTAGCTATGTTGTCAGATAGCGCAAAAGCCAACCTCATTACTAGGGTTAGGAAGCATCTAGCAACATTGGACAAAGTATTACATGTATTTTGTCGAAGGGAGACAAAACAGTAACATATAATGATAATTCTTTAAAATATGAAGTCCACTTATAGCACTTTTGCACTGCAAGTACCGGCTCGGCTCTACTCGGCCCTGCTTGGCCCGGTTTGCTTTTCCACTGCTGGTACCCCATGGTACGGTGTTGGAACGGTTCGGTATGGTACGGTATGGTTTGCTTTTCCACTAAAGTAGTACTAAAGTTAAGTGGGTGGGATAACAATGGTGTGGGTGGGATTCTCTGACCAATCAGTGGCTAGTAGTGACTACATGCAAAGGATTGTGGGATATGGTACCGGGTATGGTACCTCTTGGAACCACAATCGAGTTGGTACTGTTTTTGAGAGCCGTACCATTCGGTTCCATGCAGTGGAAAAGCGCCGCCGTACTGTACCGTACCGAACCGTTCCTACATCATACCATGCGGTACCAGCAGTGGAAAAGCACAAAAGCGAACCGAACCATTCGGTTCCATGCAGTGGAAAAGCGCCATTAGCTACTAGAGAAAATAAAATTGAAGTCCAGTGTGCTGTGCTGTTCTAGCTGGTCTTGAGTCATCATAGAAGCTTCCTCTCTTTACTCCAGTGGTGGTGGGGATCTGCATTCTACTGCACTGAGTGGCACCAATGTATTGACATGTGAGCACTGCTCAGTCCTAGAGTTCCGTGACCCCAGCCTAAATGTTGAGACCTCCTAGGGAGCTTATAAATGGCAGGCAGAGATGTATAGTAACTAAGTAGAACTACTTCACTACTGTACTTAAGTACCGAAAGGCGGTATCTGTACTTTCCTAGAGTAGAATTTTTTTCTCCTACTTCCACTTTTACTTCACTACATTTTTTCAATGATTTCAATACTTCTACTCCAATATTTTTTTTTTTTTTTTTTGCTGCATAGTTACTCGTTACTATTATAAAAATTACCACTGCCAGAACAGTAGATGGCAGGTTTCATGAAGCTCAAAACATGTGTATTATCAGCGCATACGAAAATAAATGCTACTGTATGTATAAATAAAAGCTGCATTTGAAATAATAAAAAAATATGATGTTCAAACTTTTGACTTCTTTCTTGAATAACTACATAACACAGTACTTGTACTTTTACTTTCAGTACTTGCAAATTATTTTTAAAAACTACTGGTGCTTTTACTTTCAGTACTTGAGTAGCAAAATTAAAAAAAAAAACTACTTGCAATACTTAAGTACAAAAAATGTTGAATACTTTAGTACTTCTACTCAAGTCACTTTTTGATCGAGCACTTCCACTTCTACTCAAGTCACTTTTTGATCGAGTACTTCCACTTCTACTCAAGTCACTTTTTGATCGAGCACTTGTACTTTTACTCAAGTATGGGTTTCGAGTACTTTATACAACTCTGATGGCAGGCTATGCTCATAGGAAATAAGCAGAATGATGTGACTATCAGCACTGGATGGGGTAGGAAGCCGGAGAGTTTGCTGAAGCATAGAGAGGGTAAGCAGAGCTGGAGTTGTTTTTAACACAGAAGAGGAGGGGCATTCAAAATTGAAAAAAAAAAATAAAATAAAAAAATAACTGGAGTTCCTCTGTAAATAACACTGGCAGGTCTTATCCCATCTTCAGCATGTTACTTGATAGTAGTGAAAGGAGAATCAGCAGACCCACGAACTCATCTCTTAAGGCTAATCTCAAGTTAAATTAAAGTCAAATTCAGACACACACACACAATTAATGGTGGACAGTGGGAGTAAGAGCATTATATAGCGCAAGTGGGAGGAGGAATAGTGCCCCATCATTGGAATTAGTGGGAGGAATAGTGCCCCATTGTTGATGTCAGTGGGAGGAATTATGCCCCACTGTTAATGTCAGTGATAGTGTCAGTGGGATGATAAGGGTAAGCAAAGGATCGCATCTGGCCCATGGGCCGCAATTTAGAGACCCCTGATTTATAGGAATAAAATTGCAAAGCAAACATTTGTGACATAAGACAAAAAAAACATGAAACATGAAATGTAATCTCAAATACATTAAAAGATCTGTACAAAAGTAAAAGTGTCAGCTTAACACCTACCAACTAAACCAAAAAAAACTCAAACTTTTTTGGTATGGATAGAGTGGGGAAGAAGTTTTTCCGTCAGGATTTTTATCTCCGCAAATGAAGTGTGACCTCCACCATAAAAAATGCACGCTTACCAGCTTGCATGGAACTCCTATCACAGGAGGTCTATACCGCTTTTGGTAATACCAAGCCAAGGCCTTTATTCGTACAAGAGGAGTATGAAGATGGCAACTCACACTATATATGGATTTCCCACAGCAAAGCTGCAAAGGTGCAGCATCAATCACGGCTCAGTCTCAGCTGGAACCCTCCATGGAGCACTGGTGGTGGATATTATAGCTAAAAAATCCCAGAAGGACAGGCGTTCATGCTATAGCTGGCCAGTTTATGACTATCCAATGTACAATTTATAGGTGATAAAAATTTTTTTGGTTTTACACTATGGCGAGTCTTGTGTCTTTTTGGGGAACTTCTATGAGCATGACAATTTGAGGGTGGATTTTGTGCCGTACGGGCTCTGTGGTGTTGGATAGTATCACTGGAAGGACACTTTTCATCTTGACACTGTGGTGTAACACTAATTTATGATTATTCTTATTGGGATATTTATCCTCACTAATTGGATTATTATTTTTTTTTGTTTTTCTGATTTAGTTTATCACAATTTATATTTGGTTTTGCACAGCTCTAATTACCACCGTTCATTATAGACTGTGTATATCTCACAGCAGACTTACTGCTGCTGCAATCCTTCTTTTTAGGATTGCTGGAGTTTATACCGCAGTTTCTTTCCCTTCTTATGTTAGGATTTTTATCTGTCTAGGACCCTATTGGGGAAATTTTCCTTTACTTCCTGTCACTGTGACAACCATAAAAGAAATGAAGGGATCAGTGGTCACTGGGACTGGAAGGCACGGACAGGAATAAAATATTTTTAGACGTTGTAATCCTCCCTCGGGGCCTGTCTACACCAGAACGCAGTGCTGGAAACTCGTATTCCGTGCACCGCTTTCAAAGGACACCCCAAACGCAGACTGCAAATGCAGTGCATTTGCCTGCACCGGATCACATGCAATACGGTTGCAGTGTGTTTTCAAATGTAGTGCATGCAGTACTGTTAGTACGATCCAGTGCAATTTCAGCTCTTTCAAATGAATTGGCTGAAAATCGCACTGCACTGAATTGCACGGGAATCGTACAGGGACGAGGACTGTGTTCCTTTGCCATTCCGGTGTGAAACAGCCCTCACTATAGCAAAAAACACTTTTTGTTATTAGAGACAGGGAAGGCTAGGTCCTTCACCTGTTTTTATATTGCTCTCATTTGGAGTTGGAGATTTCTTCTTAGCGCGTTGTCACCAGGACAGGAAGTGAGGGAACATCTCCCCAGTAGGGGAATGTGTAGTGATATAATTAGTAATAGTGGTATTAGCATTAATTAATTATTACTATAATGCGAGTTATTCTTGCAACGACCCAGTGCTCCCAGAGAGATGCATTTATTGAGACTTCAGCAAAGAATAAAGATATTTGCAACATATGACAAAATCCAACAGAGTAAATAGCAGCCTTCAGAGTCCCATTCCTAAGCATGTGCTCTCATCCTCATGTATGAATGTGTGTGTATGTGTGTATGTGTGTAGAAGAATGACTGAATGCCAGCTCCTGAAATGCCAGTGTGACACTGGGGGGGGGGGAGGTTCTGCTAGGTCAACCTAAAATACTCTTTGATCTCACTGTGAAAAGACTCGACTTGTTTACCAGGTAAACAAGCCACTATTTCTCATGAATACCCCCTCAAGTCTGATTAACATCAATAAATACCTTTTGTGGGGGGGCGTGGCGACCGGCGCAGCAGTGAGACGCATGTCCTGCTAGCTCCGTGAAGCCGACTGGGACCGTGACCCGCACCGATCACCTCCACACAGCAAAAACCGCCACAGTGAACCTCCACATCATCCTGAAGACGAGAACAACATGACCCGCCGCAAAAAGGACTCTCCGAGGCTGCAAAAACTCGATGTTAGAGCGGGGACAGCGGGGCCTCTCCAAAATGGTGGCGGTGGCGGCGGCGGCCTATTCAACAGCATACCTCCAGGTAGCTCTAATTTGACTAATCCTCATCTATCCCGCTAAGTAGCTAACCCGGACAGCGGGGACTCCTCTGGATCAGCTTCCCCTGTATCCCCCCTCAGCCAGAAGCCCAGCTAAAACTAAGCAACGTATCATCTCTCCCCAAAAACCCTGGCAGGAGGCTGACACAGGAATGAGCAATATCCAGCCATTTCCACTAGCCCCTGCATCTAGCTCACAAGACCCCTTTGAATCTTTCCCCACATGGGGACAACCAATAACTGATTCTTCACTGAAGGGGCTGCTCAGATCACTCAGATCATCCATGCATGCAGATGTTATGTACTTTATGCAGCAGTGCAAACAAGAAATGCAAGCAATGGGAAACAGGATTAGTGATGTTGAAACATCACTTGGAAACCACACACTATCTTTTAACACCATGGTAGATGCACATGATCACCATTCAGATGAGATACAATGGCTGAAAGACAAAGTAGCAGACCTAGAAGATAGATCTAGGAGGAATAATGTCAAATTAAGGGGGATCCCGGAATCAGTGCAAACAAATCAGTTAATGCACCATGCTACCGGCCTATTCTCATCCTTAGTGCCCACTCTTACTGAAGCAGAGCTATCCATAGACAGAATCCATAGACTCCCAAACCCGAGTTTCTTGGCGTCAGATGTCCCCAGAGATGTCCTCTTGAGAGTTCACTTTTATCAAACGAAAGAAAAAATAATTTCTGCATTTAGACAAAGGAGCGATCTCCAGAGTGATTTTCAAGGTTTACAAATTTTTCCAGACCTTTTTAAAGCCCACCCTACTGAAAATAAAAAATCTTGCAACTATCACGAAGGCACTGAGGAAACACAAGATTCTCCACAAGTGGAAGTACCCTAACCATTACACATAATGGCTCCACAACTACCATCTCCACAATGGAAGAAGGTATTTCTCTGCTCAAGGGCTGTAGTATCCTTCCACCAAATAAATTCCCACCAAACATCACTCCGTCCCCTATCCCTCTTCAAGATGAGTGGCAAGTGGTCTCTAGGAAGAGACCCTCAAACAAACAAAAGAATGAAGGAGGAAACCAACCTATGCATCGCCACTAGCACGGTCCCAGGCCACTGGATTGGATTTTATCCAAATGGCCCCTGATCTTCCCACCAAATTAACTGCTCCAGTTAATCCCGGACCCCACTACAGGTCCTTTTTTATACCCAGTTAATTTTCCCTCTGTTTCTTTTAAGCATGTTTCCAAGATCCAAATGTTACCAGCTAGACCGTAACACCTCCTCTCTGAGTACAGGTATGACTCTCTACCAAGATGTATTGAAGCTGTATTTATATCACCAAAGCAATCTCCACTTCATTTATCATGCCCTTTAAATGTGTATCCATTAACGGAAATGGTCTTAACCATCAGGCTAAGAGGTATGCACTATGGAGGGAAGCCAAATCTACACATGCGGACATAATAACCGTCCAAGAAACACATTTTCAGACGAACAATTATCCGAAATGCATGCATAAAGACTTCCCGCATATATTCCACGCAACGTCTTCTGAGAAAAAAAAAAAGGCATTATGATTGCAGTAAAGAACACCATTTCCCTGAAGATTAAAGACACCATAAAGGATCCAGAAGGTCGATTCATCATCCTTACGGGGGATTTTAATGGTTTATCTATCACACTGGTATCATTATATGCCCCAAACACCCACCAACTACGCTTCCTCAAGAGGTTGTTTAAATTAATAGCAAAGGTAAAATATGGAAGTCTTTTATTATGTGGTGACTTCAATATGACAGTTGATGCA
Organism: Pelophylax lessonae; assembly: GCF_965119305.1. Classification (NCBI taxonomy): domain Eukaryota; kingdom Metazoa; phylum Chordata; class Amphibia; order Anura; family Ranidae; genus Pelophylax; species Pelophylax lessonae. Next base: position 51,044,379 of record NC_138773.1, read on the forward strand.
GTGCTGGACTCTTCTGCACCACCTAGTGGGCGAAGAATATCCATGCAACATGTGTTGTTTGAGGAACAACTATTTGATGCTTGGAGATGTCAGCATGCATCCGAAAAGGGATTATACATTCTTTTCCTCCAGGCATCAATCATACTCAAGGATTAATTTATTTTTAGTAGACCTCCACCTCTTGGGAAGGACCTCCTCTACGGCCATCAAGGACATCATGTGGTTGGACCACGCTGCGATCGAGTTGACCGTGGAGGAGGGGATCCCAAGGGGTGGGAGTTATGTTTGGCGATGTAACATTAAATCCTTACAATATGGGGACAAATATGTATACAAGCATCTCAAAGAATATTTTCTAAGTAACTCTAACTCTGTAACAGACCCATAGGCAATATGGGGTGCCCGCAAGGCATATATGAGAGGGATCTGCATTCAATATAATGCTAAACAAAAAAAATTATATAACGCCAAACTTGCATCCCTATTTCCCAGATTCACACTCATGAATCTAAAAACAAAATAGCCCCAGATCCAAACACTTCCAATATCCTCCATAACCTGAGAAAGAATTTAAGAACGCTACTTCTAGAGCAACAGGATAAACAATTCGGAAAACTCAAACGAACATACTATGCTCAGGCAAACAAGGCCGGGAAATTCCTAGCTAATAGAATAAAGTCACGACAAGCCAAGTCTAAAATATCCCATATATCACACTCTAACTCAACAATCAAATTGACCCACCCCCAAGAAATTGTGGACGAATTCGCAAACTATTATCAGTAGCTTTATAACCTGGAAAATGACCCCTCTATATATAAACCATCCATGCAATAAATATCTACTTTCTTAGATAAACTTGATTTACCAACTCTTACAGATGAACAGCTCACCAATCTTAATGCTCCCATCCACATAGACGAAATCCAAAAGATAATTCTATAACTCCCTAATGGTAAATCTCCTGGTCCTGATGGCTTTCCAAATGAATACTATAAGCTCCACCATCAAACCTTAACACCCCATCTCACCAGAGTCTTTAATAAAGCATTAGAAATATCTGCTTTCCCTGAAGAGATGCTGGGAGCATATGTGGTCACCCTCCCCAAACCTGGCAAAGATCCCTCATCACCCTCTAGCTATCGACCATTCTTATTATTAAATACAGATCTAAAGATCTGTGCGAAACTGATAGTCAAGAGACTTCAAAACATCCTTCCATATCTGGTTAAAAGAGATCAAATGGGATTTATGATAGGACGCCAAACATCTGACGCCACCAGATGTCTAATAAATATTATTCATGCGGCTGAAAAAAGTCGAACACCTTCTCTCCTCCTTGCCCTGGATGCAGAGAAGGCGTTCGACAGAGTGAATTGGGAATACATGTAAGCTGTATTATTGAAATTTGGTTTACATGGCAATATACTATCAGCTATCCTAGCACTGTACTCAGGGCCGGTGCTAGACTATTTTACGCCCTAGGCGAGACCAGCTACTCGCGCCCCCCCCAAAAAAATAAAACAAAAAGGGAAGGGTTTAAAAACTCCTCTATGTCATATTCAGTGACCCTGATCTGATGGTTCCTCCATTTAATTCTTTCATACCCAGTGACCCCCATATTCCTCCATGTCACACCCGGGGACCCTGATGTCCCCCTATGTCACACCCAGGGACCCTAATGTTTCCCCAGGTCACATTCTGGGACCCCAATATTCCTCCACGTTGTGCTGTCATACCCACTGACCCCGATGTTCCTCCATGTCACACCCAGGGACCCCTGTGTTCTCCATGTTGTGCTGTTATACCCAGTGACCCCAATGTTCCTCTATGTCACACCAGGGGCCCCTGATGCTCCTCCATGTCATACCCGGAGACCCTGATGTTTTTCCATGTCACACCTGGGGATCCTGATGTTCCTCCATGTCACACCTGGGGACCATGATGTTCCTCCATGTCACACCTGGGGACCATGATGTTCCTCCATGTCACACCTGGGGACCTCAATCCCCCATGGCATACCAAGGGGTCACAATTCCTCATTGCACACCTGGTGACCCAGAACCCCTGTTACACTCGTGACCCCTCTCCCCCATGTCATACCTTTATGACTCCAATTCCCCATGGCACACCTGGTGACCCCAATTCTCTGTCACACCAGGGATCCTCCATGTCACACCCAGGGACCCTGATCCCCTGTTCTGGGGACACTCACTGGGCAGTATGAAGAGAGTGGCCCGCACTCTGCCCTCCTTCACTGTGATCCTGCTAAATTCCTTCTCCCAGGACGTTCCTCTCCTGGACCACAGTGCTCACCACAGCTCCAACTGGCTCCTGGTGGAGGGAGAAGGAGCAGTCAGAGAGCGCCGCACATCCTTCATCCCCAACCTCCTCAGACCATTCCGTTACCTCGTCGCTTATGCTCCAGTAAAGCTGCCGCCCTCCAGTGCTGAGCTCCGGCTCAGGTTCAGCTCTCCTCCGCTCCTCCTCCTCCGCTCCCTGCCTAATACTGGCCGCTCAGCTCCAGATGAAGAGGATCATTATGCAGGCAGCACTCTGGTGGGCTCCCTTTCTACCTCTTGGGCCCCCCCAACAATGGTGGAAATCCAGGGCCTGGTAGTTCCGCCATTGCCCCAGACAGATGGCATCTTCCTCTGTCCCTTCTTCATCCCCGACTGCCGCACCTCCCCTCAGCTCCCAAGGATCATTCATGATGGAGAATGCTGACTCGTGGCTGCGCCCCTAGGTGGCAATGCGCCCTAGGCGGTTGCCTAGCTTGCCTAGTGGAAGCATCGGCCCTGACTGTACTCCAAGCCGTCAGCTAGAGTTTATACAGAGGGCACGCTCTCAAAATTGTTTAAAATTTATAATGGTACTCGTCAGGGCTGCCCTCTTTCCCCCACTATATTTAACCTCTCCATAGAACCACTTGCAGAAGCACTCCGCATGTCATCTGAGGTAAAAGGCTTTAATATTGGAGATACTGAACACAAAATTAATCTCTTCGAAGATGACATCATATTAATGCTCACAAATCCCTTGCTGTCCCTACCAACCACTTATAACATTTTGCAAGATTTTAGCAGACTGTCATTTTATAAGATAAATAACTCCAAATCTATGATCTTAGACCTTGGGGTGTCTCAAGAAGTTAGCCACACCTTACAAAATGTATGCCCTTTCCCATGGACAAAAGACAAAATATCATACCTAGGAATATATCTCACACCTAATATATCCACATTACTCCCCACAAATCCCTCCCCTCTAAAAAAAAAATTATCCCGTATTGCCTAACTGGAAATTTCATGGGGAGCTAGAATCGCAGCCATAAAAATGTCTGTACTACCACAGATTCTCTACCTCTTCCGTGCATTACCAATTCCCTTTAACAAATCCTACTTAACAACGCTTGAAGGCACTCTCAAAAAATTCCTCTGGACAAATAAAAAAGCACGTATAGCGTATGATGTACTACTCCACATAAATATCTAGGAGGAGCTGGTCTCCCAGATCTTTCATCCTATCTTTGGGCCACACGCCTCGACCATATCAAGCATTGGTTCCCAAAAGCTGAGTTACCCCTGTGGGGCCTATTGGAGTCAAAATTAGTCCCTACTAGAGACCTACAACTATTGCTCATAGGAGATAGATGGATCTCCCGGAACTTTTCGAAACTACCACCGACCGTTAAGGCATCTCTAATTGCTTGGAGACAACTATCCAATAAACATCCCGTAACTAATATACTTTCTGACTATTCTATTCCATTATCCTTCCTTGAATCAAAAATTTACAGACTCAACATACACCCCCTAATAAAATCCAATCTTAAGAATCTATCTCAACTCTATAACAAAGGTAAGCTCAAAAACATAGAAGACTTGTCTCAAGAATTTATCCTTCCATCAAAGGTAAATCCCACAATATCAAAGATTCTGATCTTACTGGCCAAACACCCCCTTGTTGAACTACCCACAAATGCACAGTCTTGGCAACTATATATGTCTGACACCCCCAAAAAGAAAGGCATATCGCTTTTTTATAATACCCTAAGCAGCGAATTACCCTCATTCAAAACCATACACATGTCCAAATGGGAAGAATCTTTGAAAACTAAGTTTACCACACGACAATGGCAATATGCTCTCAGGTTCATTTACAAATATTCTCATTGTACAAACCACTGGGAAATGACTGTGAAAATCACCAATAGATGGTACTTCATGCCTTATAGGCTTTCGAAAATATCAGCTAGTATTTTGTCTCTGTGTTGGAGAGAATGTGGACAGGTAGGCACATTACATCACATCTTTGGGAATGCCCCTCCTTAACTAGCTTCTGGAAATCGGTTTTCCAGAGTATGGCTTCCTGTACGGGAATCCTATCTCCTCCCAGGGCAGAGCTCGCACTACTGAACATAGGTATTGATAACTATCCCCTGTCAGACAGAAGAGTCATATCACATATACTCCTAGCATCAAGAACATTAATCCTAAGGAAATGGAGACCTACACTTATCCCTAATTTCTCAGAAGTAGTCTCCTTGGTAAATAGTAACTTCCAATCTGAAAAATCCCTGGCTATTAATACACTTTCATACCACAAATTCCAACAATCCTGGTCTATCTGGCCACACGCCCAACATCTCAAGAATTGATAATTCACTGGTTGATAATTGATGATAAAATCGTAATAATTGAAACGCTTTATTGAACCGATGCCACCCAATGGCGCCAAGGTCACTGATCCTTCGGGTATTGGCCCTAGTGAGTTGCATTAAGTCTCAATATACCTCGTACTTGCTTAATTTATAATCCACCTGATGACAGGTCATTCTTTCAATGTATATCCAAGTTTGATCACTTACTCTGTACTCTGTACTCACACTGTAATCCACTGGTCTCTCGAAAACATGCTGTTGCTGTTAATTCTACTATCCGTTGTTATCACTTCCTTGTTGTTACCCCCTTTGCATGAAAAAATCAATAAAAATTATTGTTTAAAAAAAATAAATACCTTTTGTCAGGTCAATCTACATTTTACGACCCCCTGTGAGTAACTCCTCTGGTCTTTTGATGTGTAAAGTGCAACTTGCCTACCAGCTGTGTTAGGTCATAATCCATATTTATACACATACATATACACATACATATACAGAATATCCTATATAAATAATGCAACAGAATGGACAGCAATAAAAAGTGAAAGAGGTTCTAACCCTTCTTATCTATCGATTACCAAAAAGATGGAGTTTGTTTTAATTAAATTTTTTTACTTACCTATACATATGAATTATCAATGTGTTTTAATATATTTACTATTTACCAACTGTTTTGCACGCACCTCATTCAACCCCCTTTTTCTTATTTAATCAAATTAGGGATGGAGGCACAGAGCCTAGTGAGCTGTGTACTTCATTTAAAATCCCAAAACCACCCTCTTTCAATGACTGACATAGGGATGGAGGTGTGTGACTACAGATGGAATTCCGGAAGATAGCTTCACGGTATTATTCCAGTTGGCAGTCCATTATAGTTGGTCTGTGATATACATATAGACTGTGTGGATTTCATGGTACAACTATTGGTTATAACTTATATATTATTTTTAATTACATGTCATAGATTTAATGGTTTTGAGTCTCCCTGGTTACACATGGTGTGGACATGTAGGGTTGTTGGGTTTGCTGATTGCTTCTGGGAGCTGCGATGCGCTCCGGTAGCCTTCACCCTTCCCCTCGCCCTTTTTTGACACGGGGGTCTTGGCAGGTCCTTTCCCGATGTGCATCGGTGCCACGCTTCCCGCACCGGACGTGTGACATCAACACACATGGCGTCATCACGCCGACACATGGTTTTGACATCGGTGTTCACGAGGGAGCAATTTGGCGCCTTGTGCCTGGACGTTTAGCGCTGCCCAGGTCATGGTACCTCCCCTCCTTGTGAACGCTGGCGTGACGCTGGGAGGCAACCGTGTTTACGCTAATGGTATATACCATTCTCCTCAGGACATCACATCTTTCTCTATTCCCCTCTCTACCCTTCTGGCACTATGGCTATACCATGCATAACGAGGTACTCAAATTGGTGATTGTCACTTTATGATTTTCTATTTTATCTATATTGGTACTGACTTCAACAAGTCCCCTGTGAGGTAACTTCACCCTAATTTCACATCTTCTATTTCTCTCTATTTCTTTTTTTCTCCATCTTTGGAATTTGTTCGCTCACACATTTTATACTTTACTCTTGTGTCGTAACAGATCCATGAGTATTTCTATTTTTGATAATTTTTTATACTTATGCTGAGAAACACATGCACACTTTTACCATATTGGGCTCCTTTGTTTCCTTCCTTTTTCTGGGATCCAATTAGTAGTCACAAAATCTATGCTACTTAGACACTAGCTGTATATACCACAATAACTATATGTATAACAAACCTCTTTCATAGACCCCCTAGGTATTGTTAACTATGCCACTATTGACCACACAATGGAGATATTCACCTTTTGTAAGGTCCTCTAATATGTGCCTTGGCATTCACAGGCAGTCCTCCCACAGCTCCCGGTGCAGACATTCACAGGTGGCCCTCTGTCCATAGCACTACACGTTTACCTTTTAGCTGATTTGTGAATCCCTCCATTCGAGTGGGCTGTTTCTCCCCCCCCCCCCCTATTTTTGCTAAATCATCAGACTACAATGTTGTTTATATACTTTTTTTCAGTTACGCACATTGCATCTGCTCCTGAGGAAGTGGAGTGAATTCCACAAAACGCATCAAGCCTTTTAGGATGCAATTTTTTTACTGCAATCATATGTTTATATGTTTGATTTTATATATGAATTGTTGCTAATCATGAACTAACATTGTTTTATTGATACCCATCTATACTATCAGCACTTAACCCAATATCCACATGTTATAGTGTCCAATCGAATCATTGACAAATGTTTTATCACATATATGAACTGCTGTTATCGTGAATTTTCTACAATCTGTTGATGAGGTTTTTTAACCACTTTGCATGAAAAGATGGCTACAACACAGGCTTAAATCCTGGGAGGGCATACATAGACGACCTCCCATTCTCGTGCCACCCACACACCCCAGGGGGCGCGCTCTGTGATTGCCGAGTCCTTGGGACACAGCTGATCACAGAACAAGGTAAAGGGCCAATCACAGTGGGCCCTTTACCACGGATCAGCTGTCAGCCAATGACAGCTGATCACGGAAATAAACAGAAACCGGTTTCCGGCTTTTTTTTATCTTCACGTTGTCAGCATGAAGAAAAAAGCAAGTCATTAACTGGCTTCTGTTAGAAGGACATTGGCTCCCTTAATGCCCACCAGTGCTACCTGTCAGTGCCCATCAGTACTGCTAATATGTGCCCACCAGTGCCACCTATCAGTGCCCACCAGTGCCACCTATCAGTGCCCATCAGTGCTGCCAATCAGTGCCCATCAGTGCTTCCTGATCAGTGCCCATAAGTGACGCCTATTAGTGCCCATCATTACACCTATCATTGCCACCTTTCTGTGACACCTATCAGTGCCCATCAGTGCCACTCATCAGTGCAGCCTCATTAGTGCCTACTGATCAGTTCCCACCAGGGCCACCTCATCATTGCCTATCAGTGCCCATCAGTGACACCTCATCAGTGCCCATCAGTGCCACCTAATCAGTGCCCATCAGCAAAGGAGAAAAATGACCTGTTTGCAAAAATCTATAACAAAATTTTAAAAATATGTTTGTTTGTTTAGCAAAAAATATGCAGCACTACTCCCTTGGGAGCTGCTTGAAGTGGATTCCCCTGGGTTACCCATAGCAATGACTTGTAGATTCCTAGTAATTTAAGTCCTTGGCTCAGTGAGTAAACAGTCCAGGGGATTTGGTTTTTGTGTATTTTATTTGGAACTGGGATAGGAGAAGGGATGAGTGGGATACTCCAACTATAAACTATGCACAATATTCGGGACAACTAGCAGTGGTGTGTGTGGCAAGGCCGCTGCTTCACCCTGCCACTTAGGTGAAGATGTTTAGGAAAGCTCCTGTTTTAGTTACTCTCTTCAGGGTTCTGAGACTGGCACCCCCTTTACTCTCAATGCTGGTGTGCTGACACCTGTCTGTTGACCCTAGCTTCTGGAGTAGTCCCATTCCTGGCAGACCCCTGGGCAAGTTCCTCTGTACTCATGGACACTATTTTTCCAGAGTCACCATTGCCTCCAAACTCCTCTTGTCAGCATCCACTGGACTTCTGTATTCAGCAACACCTTCAGGTTCACCAGGCCGACTGCCTGTGACCAACTTTCCCAGCTGCAGAAGGAGACACAGCCCTGCACTCCTTCTGTGACTTGGCTTCTCGCCCAAAGACACCCTGTCACATGTGCCCTTGGCTTTTATGGTCAATCCCAGGATTCACCAAAGTTGTGCCCTCTCACTGGGACTGCCACAAAAGCCTGTGTGTCACTGGCTGGGTTTCCTCCACTGTCCAACAGGCTCCCCTATTGGATACAGTGGGAACACTCCCTTAGATCAAGTGAATCACACCTGGACACATGTAACAAGCCTAACTAGAAATCCTGCTCCCTGATAGCAGGAAAGCAACCCAATGCTTTTACCTAGCACCTAACTAGGAGGGTGCTACAAATAAAAAAAAAAACCCAGTTGGTGATTAAACTCCACCAAAAGAAAGCTCTATTTGTGTAAAAAGTGATAAAAATGACATATGTTTTGCATGACCGCGTACTTGTCATTCAAAGTGTGAGAGTGCTGAAAGTGGAAAATTGGCCTGGGCAGGAAGGGGGTGAAAGTGCCCGCTAAGCCCGCTAATAAAATCTGCTCTCAACACTACTATCCTTTATATTTACTGTATTATGATTCCATACATATGTATTATCAATGTGTTTTCTTGCACTTACTATTTAAGTAAAAAAGCAAACTCTTGAAGTCCTACTAATGTATACCTTCAGCCACAGAATACTACATTCTTAGCTGTCAGGTAAACCCATGTGGGCTATTTTTTGGTGTCTTTTATGGGCGACACTTACTTCTGTTACCTGTGAATGCCTAATGTACCTTCAGCCACAGAATACTACATTCTTAGCTGTCAGGTAAACCCATGTGGGCTATTTTTTGGTGTCTTTTATGGGCGACACTTACTTCTGTTACCTGTGAATGCCTAATGTACCTTCAGCCACAGAATACTACGTTCTTAGCTGTCAGGTAAACGCATGTGGGTTAATTTTTGGGGCCTGGAATGGACGACACTTACTTCTTTATCCTGTGAATGCCTAATTTTTCAGACTGGAAATGAAAAACAATGGGTTTGTAAAGGTTCCGCCAAATTGTGGAATGGATGCGGAGCCATTTTACAGATGTGTGAATGAACCCTATATGTATTAGACAATGTATTTACCGGCTGCTGTCAGTTCTGGCTGATTTATGAAAAAAATATATATATTTTGCTGTAAAAAAAAAATAAAAAATTTAGGGCAACTTTTTCTATTGCAATACTTCTGTTATGACATTGTCCATGTGCTGGGAATATTTGTGCACAGCTAGTACGTCTTTTGTGGCTGCAAATATGACCTAAAGGTTTTTAAAGTTCGCCTCCCATTAAAGTCAATGGGGCCCGCCGCGAACTTGCGGTTCGCGGACTTTTGAGAAAATTTGCGGCTGGCGTTCACGAACCGCCCCGGGCTGATGTTCGTCCATCACTAGTGCTTTTGTCACTGTGAGTAGTATTGCTGCAGCAACGCTCTGTCACCACACCTGTCACAATGCTGCACAGTGCACAATAATACTACTAATCCACTATAATATGCTTTCTACAAAGTATATTATACTGTGGATTTCCCCCCTCCCCCCCCCTTTTTAGTGCACTGCACAGCAATACCAAAAAATTTGCAGCCCTTTAAATTACTTTTGTGGACAATAACAGAGCGATTTGTGTCACTGCAGATGCCGATTTCTAACTGCCCCTAAAGCACAGACTGGATACCTGACCCTATACTGAAGAGACTGTAATAGACCTATACCGACATTGCAGCCCTTTAGCGAACAAGCAAAATTCGCTGCAAACCGCAAGGCCATTCCTACTCATTCCAGGTTCCCATGGAGGCGTGTCTCTAGCCATATATCCATGATCACAGATATCGTTGTTATCTACCTATAAAACGTAAAGTGCAATTGTATTACTATGTTGTATTATGTTTCTTTTCCTATGTCGCTTTCATTATCCATGTGAAACTTGACTGTTACTTTGTTGTATTCGGGATAACAGCTACTTACTGTTCTTGTTTGTATGTTTTTCTATGCAAAATCTCAATAAAAAATATTTTCAAAAAAAAAAAAAGTTTTTAGTGATTCTCCCACCTGCCATGTTACTCACTCAAAAGACTGGCCTTGTTGGTGCTCCAGCTGGGGAGTTTTGTGAAAAAAACCTTTACAAACGACAGTGGAGACAAGTACAAACCCTTGCCAATACCTTCTGGAGTCGGTGGAGGAAACAATATATCTCTACCCTTCAACCAAGTAGAAAGTGGCACATTGAAAAACCTAATCTTCAACCTGGTGATGTTGTGCTTATGAGAGATTGCCAGACACAAAGGAATGAGTGGCCTTTCGGTCTGATCACCAGAGTACTGCCAAGCGAGATCACCAGAGTACTGCCAAGCATGGATAAGAGTGTCTGTAAAGTCGAAGATAAGATCTACCAGCAGAATGAGGCCAAAGTATTTTTAAGACCAGTGGGCGAATTTGTTCTGTTGCTTTCTGCAGAAGACTCTGTTAGTGACTTCACATGACTTCAGGTGGGGAGTGTTCTGCCCACCAGACTTCTATTCAAAGTACTTGTGTTTACGTTGTTTAAAATAACATGTTGGGTTTTCTTGATTCACACAAGTTAGTTAAATGCAGAGCGCAGGCGCCTTCTACTGCTCTTTTTTAGTATAGCTTCAGTTGTTCTGCATAATTACATATTGTAAACTCACAGAATGTATTAAATAAAGTTGTTAAGAACTAGAGCCTTCTGGGTAGAATTTCTACAGGAAGTGAATCAGCCACCATTTGAGAAGATACAGCAGGGCAGCAAGACATGTTTTCTCAATCTTTCGCCATCACCCCTGAGAGAGCTTAAAACGTGAGTTCTTCTTACCTCATCCTGTATTTTAGAGCATTGTTTCTTTATTGTATGCGCTTTTGTACTGATTGATTTTTTATGTTTATCAATTTGTAGTTTCACGTGGCTTGTTCTAATAAATTTGAGATCAAAGAAATATGGTATCTGAGGTTTATGGAGCAGGAAGGTTTAGCTCTCTGTCCTAGAGACCGAACACAACATAATGGGAAAGAGAGCTTTTCAAGAAAATTGAGATATACGGGAACGTTTTGTGCAAAGATGGGCACAATAATAGCTTCTCGTTAGTGATTACTAAAAAATGGAAAATTTCCATAATAAATGGTTAGTTTGGATCCAAATATACTTGAAAGACAAATCTTTAGAAATATTGTTGTCCTTCCTATTGAATTACAATAGGCAATGGTGTATATATTTTTTTATCTTTATTTCGATTTCTTCAAATTTCTTCTATTTGGCCTCTGACCAGGTTTTGTTTTTCATGTTTATCGGTGCCTTGCTCTATTGTGACCTGTCTCTCCATAAGCCCCTGTTCAGATTGGAGCGATTTGTAATGCGATTTGACAGGTCAAATCGCATGACAAGTCACATTATATTGCTGGCAATAGCAGTGTTCAAGTTGATGCGACGCTGACTTTGAGGTGCCGCATTGATATGAAAGTACATGCACTACTTTGGGTGATTTTGTGTGTGACTTTAATAGATATCAGGATAAAGACACAAATTAATTTGTGTTATGTACCCCTCCTGGACTTAATGACAAATGCCAATATGTAAAAACTTAATTTTATTAGAATAATATCATCACAAAAAAATGTGTGTGTGTGTGTGTATTAAAAGCAATGTAGAGAATCCTACTATAAACTAGATGGGAACAGCATAATAGCACAGCCACATCAGCATGAGTAGGTACACGTATGTAAAAACATAAAAATAGCTTGAGAGACAATTGCATGGTGGTAGTCAAATGATGAATGATGACAGCTGACATGTTTAGGACTAGTTAATTCTATTTCCGTCTTCATTCTTCAGAGGTGACAACAAATGCACACGAAACATGCAAACAGAGCTTTACAGAGCTTTCCAAACACATATATGTGCAGATGGTGGGATGGATACTGGAACTCCAGGACAAATCACATTGATAAATGTTAACACCAATCAAGAGGCCATGGTGCTGCCGAGAAGCCACACTGACTCAGGTCACGAGGATCCTGGATGGATAATGACTATCCATGTGTCCAAATGAGCAAGATGCGTAACATGACCAAGAATCAAGCGATTAAGTAAGAAAGGTACTCAAGTTCTTAGAGGGGCACTGCACCACCTGCTTTTGCCTAATTTTTCTTTTCTTTTCAATTTTTTGAGGGCCTACCCCATTTCAGTTACTTTAATAGACATTTGTGCATGAAGCCACACAGATGTCCTCAAAGTCGCACCTGAAGTAGCACCGAGATGCAGCTTTGAAATCATGCGATTTCAGGTGAAATCACACGATTTCAAAGCTTGCACTCAATGTGAATGGGGGCTAAGTCTCTACCTTTTATGATAGCCTTGTGAAGACAATAATCAAGGTATCTATTGTTACAGTATCTCACAAAAGTGTGTACACTCCTCACATTTTTGTAAATATTTTATTATATCTTATCCTGTGACAACACTGAAGAAATTACACTTTGCTACAATGTAAAGTAGTGAGTGTACAGCTTGTATAACAGTATAAATTTGCTGTCCCCTCAAAATAACTCAACACACAGCCATTAATGTCTAAAGCGCTGGCAACAAAAGTGAGTATACTCCTAAGTGAAAATGTCCAACTTGGGCCCAATTAGCCATTTTCCCTCCCAGAGTCATGTGACTCATTAGTGTTAAAAGGTCTCAGGTGTGAATGGTGAGCAGGTGTGTTAATATTTCCCTCATACTGATCACTGGAAGTTCAACATGGCACTTCATAGCAAAGAACTCTGAGGATCTGAAAAAAAGAATTGTTGCACTACATAAGGATGGCCTAGGCTATAAGAAGATTGCCAGGACCCTGAAATTGAGCTGCAGCACGGTGGCCAAGACCATACAGTGGTTTAACAGAATAAGTTCCACTCAGAATAGGCCTCACCATGGTCGACCAAAGAAGTTGTGTGCAGGTGCTCAGCTTCATATCCAGTCTTTGGGAAATAGACGTTTGAGTGCTGCCAGCATTACTGCAGAGGTTGAAGGGGTGGGGGGTCGGCCTGTCAGTGCTCAGACCATATGCATCAAATTGGTCTGCATGTCTGTTGTCCCATAAAGAAGCCTCTTCTAAAGATGATGCACAGGAAAGCCTGCAAACAGTTTGCTGAAGACAAGCAGACTAAGGACATGGATTACTGTAACCATGTCCTGTGGTCTGATAAGACCAAGATAAACTTAGTTGGTCCAGATGGTGTCAAGCGTGTGTGGCGGCAACCAGGTGAGGAGTACAAAGACAAGTGTGTCTTGCCTACAGTCAAGCATGGTGGTGGGAGTGTCATGGTCTGGGGCTGCATGAGTGCTGCTGGCACTGGGGAGCTATAGTTCATTGAGGGAACCATAAATGCCAACATGTACTGTGACATACTGAAGCAGAGCATGATCCCCTCTCTTTGGAGACTGGGAATATTTTCAAAATATTCCCATTTTGAAAATACCAGGTTTGCTTGAAGAAAGTGACATTGAGGAGACTAATGGTTGAATGGGGAGGGAAGATAGGGATGGGGTGGGTAGTGAGGAATTTAGAAGTTTAAAATTTGCTGTCCTACCGAACAAGTTATTTTACTCTTGGAAAGTGTTGGTCGGCTTAAATGTAAGTGCTGCAATGTGGACCCCCCACTTCCCTCACCTAACTTGTAAGGGTGGAGGTTGTGGGGAGGGATTAAAAATAAGTGGTAAGAGGCGATTGAGAGATCAAAATAAATAATCTGAAAATATTATCATATAATGTTAGAGGACTAACCATCCCAACCAAAAGACACAAACTACTGTGAAAATTGCCTCTTGACAGGAGACTTATATCGCACAGAATACAAATGTGAAGATATATTGAAAATATTTCCCGACCTGGTACTACGGTGACTCACCCATTAAAAGAACAAAGGGAGTAGCTTTAGTCCCTGGAAGAAAGTCTGGTTTACCCTGATGGTCTATACATCTTCCTGAAGGGACAACTACAGGGCCTGGATTGCACGTTAGCAAATATAGATTTCCCAAATAAAACCCCAAAAGGATATCTAAAGGAAATCCTAGATAAACTGTCTGCTTTCAAAAAGGGTAATTTCATTTTGGCAGGGGCTTTATTTTTGTATGGATCCGCTTCTTGATTGTACATGGATATCGGCTCAGGAAAGTCAGAAACAAGCTTTATAAATGTCAATTAGTAGATGCATGGAGAATCCAGCATCTGGGAGAGAGGGATTATTCATTCTACTCTCCTGTGCACTTGATGTACTCAAGACTGGATTATATAATGATAGACCATAGGCTGATAGAGGCAATAGTTAGTACATCAATTGGGACAGTTACTATATCTGATCATGCCCCAATGGTTGTGGAAATAAAACTCCCAGGGTCCCATAAAAAAGTAAACTTTTGGAGATTAAACAAATAATTATTATTAAACGAGGAAGAACTTGCCCAGTACTTCCTGATAAATGAATCCCCCGAGGTCTCCCAGGCCATTACTTGGGAAGCCCATGAAGCTTATATAAGAGGAATATTTATCTCAATTGGAGCTAGGACAAAAAGAGAAATGAACTGCAAAAGATAAATAGATTAATAGCAGAGTTGCACGATCTGGAACCAGACCATAATATTACCCTAAAGGTTGAAATACAAAAAGCGCTGGTGTTAAAAAGAGAGACTTGCTCGAGGAAGAGACTAGACGTGTTTTAACAAGATGGCTAAGGAAAGATACAAGTGGGGAAACAAACTTGGGAAATTCCTGTCTAGTTTATTACAGAGTATAAAATCAAATAATTACATAGAGAAAATAAAGAATAGAAGAAGAGAAATGGTGTTCTCAACTAGAGAAATAGTGAACGCTTTTCAAAATTACTATAAGAAGCTTTATACGGTTAGACAAAAAGACAAGGCTGAACAATTTAGAAAGCAAAGGATCATTAAAAATATATAAGATTCAAAACTTCCCAAAATAGATAAAGAAAAACTGTTTACTCTTGAGGAGCCAATTTCCCAGGAAAAAAAAAATGAGGCCCTAAAAAACTCTCCAACAGGAAAAAGCCCTGGCCCAGACGGATTTACGGATTCAAGGAAACACTGGTCCCTAAACTTTGTTCTTATATCAATTAGGTAGGGGACGAAGGGAGGTTAAGAACTGAATCATTACAGGCACATATAACAGTAATTCCTAAAGATGGGAAAGACTCAACTCTCTGCTCTAGTTATAGGCCAATAGCCCTGCTGAACACAGACATTAAATTGTATACAAAAATCTTGAACTCGACTGAAGGTTCGTTCTGATGGTAGAATGGATCCACCCCAATCAAACAGGATTTATCCCAGGAAGAGAAGGAAAAGACAACGGGATAAGAACGCAAATGCTAATACATAGGTCCAAAAAACGTGAGGTGCCGGCCCTCCTGTTGTCAATTGAGGCTGAAAACGTGCAGGGTGGACTGGGACTTCATGGTTGAAACAATAAAGAACCTAGGGGTTGGACCTAAGATGATTCCTTTATAGAAATCCCTTTGCCTCAGTAAAGGTAAACAGTAATCTGTCAACTAGGTTCGAGATGTGTAATGGGATGAGACAGGGGTGCCCCCTCTCGCCCCTGTTGTTCGTCTTGTCACTAGAATCTTTGTTGGCTTTGATTAGGAACAATGCAGATATAATGGGGGTGAATATTGGGCAAGACGAACATAAAATTGCAGCATACGTGGATGACATCTTATTTTATATAAACAACCCTAGAATAAGTCTGCCAAATACTATCAAAGAACTTAAAAGATAATGAGAACTGTCAAACTTTAAGATAAACCCAATAAAATCAGAAATTTTAAATATTAGATTGAATAAAAAAGAAAAGGCACTACAGAATGAATTTCCATTCACTTGGGCGAAATTTAAATTAAAATACTTAGGGATAAACATAGCATCTTTACCTGAAAATCTCTATCCGGCCAACTACATTCCACTGTTGGAGGAGATAAAATTTAGAAAATTTAGAATCGCCCAATATCTTGGTTGGGCAGAATAAAAATTTTAAAAATTATAATTTTACCAAAAATGTTATATAGATTCCAAATGCTTCCTATTGCCATCACAGCTAAATACTTTAGAATAATAGAAACAATTTTTTAAAAACTTATACTGCAGGGGAAAAAACCGAGGGTGCAATGGGCGACTCTCAGCCGAGATAAGTTTTCAGGGGGTTTAGGGGCACTGGGAATTAAAAGATATTATATACAGTAGCAACAGTGTTATCATGGATGATTGAATGGACAAAAAAAGATTCAGAAAAAAGATGGGTAAAGTTGGAAATCAGGTTAAGCCGAGCACAATTGGGAAGAAACATTTGGATTCCAACAAAATTTAGGGAAATACACCAGGAGACACATGAGTTAATGACAGTTGTATACAAAACTTTGGACGCTTTTTATAAGCAATACAACTCTCTGTTAATACCATTAGCGAGCACAACATTTTTTTTACCTGGGTTAGAGAAACAATTTGGTGGCGGGTTAGGAAATTTACAAATAAAAGGTATAGTACACAAAAGGAAGATTAGGCCGCTTCATGAATTAAATATTCTGAGGAAGCTGACACTAAACAAGTGGAATTACATGCAACACACTTAGTTGGATCTCTGCCTCATCCCATCAGATCGGAAAAAGAGTTGAATCCTATGGAAAATCTCTGTAACCCATTAACAAAGGTAAAACATGGTTTGTCCCAAGTCTATAGGATGTTAACCGATCTGGAAGGAAAGAGTAAACTTCCTTTTATTGAAAAATGGGAAAGAGAAATATGAATTAAATTAGAAGAACACGAGGTAAAAATTTTACTGAGAGCCGCACATTGCACCACTAGAGATGTGAATACCATTGAGTTGAATTATAAGTGCCTCTTGAGATGGTATATTACACCGGCCAGGGTGCACCATTGTCAACCCGAGAAATCTAGTTGGTGTTGGAGGGGGTGTCAGATTGAAGGATCAATGTTCCATATATGGTGGGAATGCTCTAAGAACCGTGTATACTGGTTAAAGATTCAATATCTTATTAATCATATTACAGGCGAGGAAGTTGCGGATGACCCCTGGGTATGTTTATTTCACAAAACTAATAGAGCACAAAAATTTTACAGAAATTCAAAAGTTCCAAATCTGCTTAATGATGCGAAGGGGACAATCCCAAAAAGATGGCTAGAAACCGAAGCCCCCACTGTTAGGGAATGGTGTGGGAGAGTCTAATACATATACGATATGGAATTGTGTAGCAGAGATGAAGAACGTGTTGACAATTTCTCAAAAAAGTAGAAAAAGTGGAAAGACTTTAAAACAACTAGAGACTACATACGAATTTGGGAAAAATTAGAAAAAACATTACAAATATGACATACCGGAGTCATATAGAAGTTGAGTAGGACATTGTGAAGGTCAGTGATACTAAAAGAGAAAAAGAGGGGTGGGGGGGAGGTAATTAGGGGGAGGGTTTAGATATTTTTCAATTTTTTTTTAAGTATTTTGTAAAAAATAATTGAAATTAATAAAAATATAATAAAAAGAAAAAGAGGACCTGTCCTGCTGTTTTCTATTAATAATTCGAACTCTAGACCTCCTCTGTAACTCTAAACTGGTAATCTGTAGAAGTTTTTAAAGCGTCGCCTATGGAGATTTTTAAGTACCAATGTTTGTCGCCATTCTACGAGCGTGCACAATTTTGAAGCATTATATGTTGGTAATCAATTTACTCAGCGTAACATTATCTTTCACATTATAGGGAAAAAAATGGGCTAACTTTACTGTTTCGTTTTTTTTTAATGCAGTGAAATCTATTTTTCCCCAAAAAAATTGCGTTTGAAAGCCCGCTGTGCAAATACTGCGTGACAAGAAATATTGCAACAACTGCCATTTTATTCTCCAGGGTCTTTGCTAAAAAATATATATATATATATAATGTTTGGGGGTTCTAAGTAATTTTCTAGCAAAAAATATTGATTTTAACTTGTAAACAACAAGTGTCAGAAATAGGCCTGGTCCTTAAAGCGTAACTCCACTTTTGTTGAGAAAAAAACATTCCCGCCCTGGGTGATCTCTGTACATTGCTGGGTTTTTAACAAACTTTGTTTCAGATTCCTACCTTTTGTTATTCTGAAGAAATCATTGTTTGTTCCTCTGTGCCTCTGTGCTGGGTGGGTCAAATGGGAGTGATTTTATAATTATCTATCAGCTGTGACAGCTGATCACACAAGCAGGAAATTATGTTTCTGGGGTGTGGTCAGTATACATTCTGTGTACAGAACAGCTCCATGTAGCCATATAGCATTGCATTTTCAGAAAATGACAACAGCTGCAGATTGAAAAGGAAAGGTAATTTTTAATAACATTCAATTACAATATGATTTGTGTCGCAATTTTATACTGTGATGGTATTCACCGTCACTGGAGGTGAGGAGCAGATACTTAATGGTTTGAATTGCTTCAGATGGGACAGCAATATTTGTCAGCAATATCTTCATATAGAAATATGAATATTTTTTTTAACAGTTAAATTTTTTTTTATTTTATTGTTACACATATAAACATCACAAACATTCCAATACAATACATTACTCTGCACAAGGAATAGTTTTATCCGTACCTACTAACACACACAAAAAAAAAAAAAAATAATTCTTAGGGAGAGGGAGGGAAGGGGAATGTCAATAAACCAGTTTAGAAACAAGGAGAGAAGAAGAAAAAAAAAAAAAAAAATTCTTAATTATAATAATAAGAGCCTACTTATATCATTATGGAACCGGTGACTTTAGCTCACCTACAGCGTCGATCCAGGCTGACCAGACTTTATCGAATTTTTTTGGACAGTTCCTACTACCGTATGTAAAACGGTAGAATGGGAGTGTCTTAGTAATGGCAACTATCCAGGATAATCGGGTGGGAGGTTCGGGTAACTTCCATCGCAAAAGGATTTCTCTCCTGGCATAAAACAGGGTATATGTAATGCACATTTTAGCATATTTATCCCCAGCCAGTTCTGTAAGGTTACTCAATAAAGTTACCTTTGGGTCCAAAGGAATCATAATGTCAAAGATTTCGCCAATAGTGTCCGTCACTTCTTTCCAAAAAGTTGCCAGGTCAGGGCACGACCAAACAACATGTAAGAATGTACCTATTTCATGCCCACATCTAATGCACAAAGGATCTTTCGTGGGGAATATCCTGGCAAGACGTTGTGGCGTATAATATGCTCTATGTAAGAATTTGAGTTGTATAAATCTGTCCCTAGCCGCTATCATTGAGGGGATATAATTATTAACAGAATCCTCCCACTCTTCAATAGTCAGATCTGGAATGTCCTCCTTCCATTTATTATAGGTTTTCTCAAGGGACTGACTATGATCTGTTGAGAGTATGGAGTATATAGCAGAGAGAGATTTCCCTATTACCTTAAAAGTTAACATTTTCTCCAAGGGGTCTGATTCCAGGACAACAGGGCCATGGAACTGAGCCCGCATAGCATGACTAAGCTGGCGGTAACGAAACCCCATGGTGGAAGGTAATGAATGGGTGGACTGAAGAGCATTAAAGCCTTGAAGTCTTCCATCTTTAATAACATGTTTCATAGTCACAATCCCTCTAGCAGCCCATAACTGTGGATCAGGGAGATGATATAAATGTTTTAAATTAGGATTACCCCACAACGGAGTGTGGGGGGATATATGCAATGGTGTGTTATATATCACCCGCGCCCGAGTCCATATCCGCAGGACAGTCTTCATCAGACTGGTTATTTGAGGATGTGCCTGTTCCCCCCGAAGAACAAGATTACTAAGGGCCGCATATGAACCCAATAGTGCTGCTTCTAGTGTAACTGCAGAATTAGTTTTGGGCTGAGAGAACCACCACCGGACCGTCACCAGGACGGCCGCCCAAAAATACAATTTAAAGTTAGGAAGCGCTAATCCTCCTCTTGCAAGAGGAAGGTATAGCGTGCGTCTTGCGACTCGTGGAGTACGCCCGGCCCATACAAAAGTTGTTATAATACTTTCTAATCTCGAAAAAAAGGTTCTAGTCATATCAATGGGGGAGTTACGGAAGAAATACAGAAATTTCGGAAGATAGTTCATTTTTATTAAGTTAATTCTGCCAACGGGGGACAAGGGAAGCATGCGCCAAGACGCGCACTTTTTATTTAATTGTAAAACTAAAGGGTCAATGTTATTTTGCTGATATACCTCCAGTGTTGGACCCACTTTGATGCCTAAGTACACCATATCCTGTACCCATTTCAACGGAGTATGAGTATCAATTAAAGATATCGATGGGTGTAGTGGAAAAAGGACGGACTTAGACCAATTAATATTTATACCTGAAAAACGGCCAAAGATGTCAAATAATTGTAAGGCCCTATGTAATGATGTGGATGCATCCGCCAAATAAATCAAGGTGTCGTCTGCATATAAAGACAACTTCTCTTCAATGACCCCCACCTTAATGCCTCGGACTTGTGGGTCCGCCCGCAACATAATCGCTAGCGGCTCCAAAGCCAAGGCAAACAAGGCTGGGGATAACGGACATCCCTGTCGGGTACCCCTCAATAGAGGGAATTTATCCGATAGAGATGTATTAGTACGAACTCTAACTGTAGGGTTCTCATAGAGAAGCTTAATCCATGAGACGAAATTAGGGCCAAACCCGAAGCTAGATAAGATCTTCCAGAGAAATGGCCACTCAACAGAATCAAATGCTTTCTCGGCGTCGAGGGAGGCGACCACACCTGTTCCTCCCCCCGACGCCAAGGCCATATTTGTGAACAATCTCCGGATATTGATATCAGTACCCCGCTCAGGTATGAATCCAGTTTGGTCAGGATGGATCAATCCTGTAATAACACTATTAAGTCGATTGGCCAAGACTTTTGAAAGGATCTTCCCATCAACATTTAATAAAGAGATAGGTCTGTATGATGAACATAGTGATGGGTCCTTCCCTGGTTTAGGGATCACAACAATAACCGCTTCGCTCATTGTTTTAGGGAGTTCCCCATCCTTTAGAGATCCTAGAAGAGTGGCTAATAAATACGGGCCCAAAAGGTCCATATGTGCCTTATAGAATTCAACAGGAATTCCATCCGGTCCTGGTGTCTTATCGGGTTTTAGGGAGGCCACCACTTCCTGGATCTCCAAAAGAGTAATAGGGGCGTCTAGTTTGGCCCTATCTCTATCAGTTAAGACTGGAAAGTCCACTGCCTGTAGATAATGATCGAGTTCATCTCCTGAATAATTAACCTTAGTATTATATAGGGCTCGGTAATAATCAGTGAAGTTGTGATTAATAGTTTCTGGATTAGAGTGAAGAGTGCCTGATTGATCCTGAATATGTGCTATACTATACCCACTTGACTGTTCCCTAGAAATTTGCGCCAGCATTTTACCGTTATACTCGCCATGTACAAAAATATGTTGGGCTTGAGAGAGCAGTTTTTTCTGTGTAAGGGCTGTTCGTATTCCCATTACCTCCTTAGTCAAGGATTGAGATCGTGTATAATGAGTGGGGTCTCTAGTTTGGACATATAGATTTTCCATATCTCTAGCTTCCTTTTCTTTTTGCAATAGATTTGTTCGCCTATATCGTTGGATCTTCCCAATAGCTGTCTGATAATACCCCCGGGTGCAAACCTTAAAAGCTTCCCAGACCATGGCCACTGATGACGTGCCCGGATTTATCTCCCAAAAGGCCGCTATCTGGGGTTCGACTAAAGGGTTTATATCAGAATCAGCGATCCAATATCTGGATAAGCGCCATAATCTATGAGAGGGGTTACCAGATAATTCCATTTTTAAGAGAAGTGGGGCGTGGTCGGATATCCCTCGAGGAAGAACCCGAATCTCCCGGACCCGAGATAGTAATGACCCACTTGCAAACATTAAGTCAATTCGAGAAAAGGTTTTATAAGTGGCGGAGTGGCAGGTATATTCCCTAGCATGGGGATGGTGCCAACGCCATAGGTCTGTCAACCCATAGATCTCAGCCCATTCAGTGAGATCCGATCTAGAGGAAGAATCTCCAGTCATTCTATCCATGTTCGGATCTGGGACCATATTAAAATGAATATTTAATCCTATTTTACACTGGGAGACTTAGACTGTGTGTATTCCATGTCCCTGCATGCCAGACAGGCTTCCCTATTGTTTGTGTATTGAAATGGAATGTGTATTGTGTTAAAGTTTACCTGTCTCATTGTTAAATGTTAATGACCTCACATTCTGTCCAGATGGCTATATAATTTGTTTAGTTCCTGTATACACTTTCATCTGCATATGCTTCTGTAATCAAGCAGAGGGGAGGGATTGTGTACACTGTATGGGGGTGTAAAACTCTGTTTTTATTGGATTGTGAATGTCAGGGCCTGTTTTTAACAAGGTCCACCTGGGCGGTAACCTTGTGGGGGAAAACTGTATAAAAGTATGTTTCTTGTTCAATAAAGTTGAGATATACTTCACCCTCTAGAGTCCTGTCTCTCATTGGGGGAATCGGCTACAAGGGATTGCTATGTCCTCTATACTCCCTTGGATAATTACTAAGCTCTTGTAAGAGCTTGTGTAAGAGCTTGTTCTGCTGCACTCTCTGGGTAAAGAGAGGTTCACCCACGGGAACCTGGAGCCTTGTCATAGGTCCAGGGTGGGTAGGAGACGGCGATACCCTAAGCAAGCTGTGGCGGTTCGTGGGGTATGAAGTGGTTACGGTGTCTGGTGGAGTGCACGGAGCCCTCGGGAAGCACTAGGAGCATCCATCAACGGAGGTACCCGGTCGGGGTGCCGGTGGATCCGTTACATAAACACAATATAATTTTTTCTTTATTTGCTATTTTTTTTCCCCCACGAAAGTGGAATTACCCTTTAAGTGGTTAAAATCAAACATGCTTGTGAAATAGCAACAAATTGTATATACTTTTTTTTTTTTTTTTTCACAAAAAAAGTGCTTTATTGAGGTATACTTCTTTAACACTTTTACTTTTTTTTTTTTTCGTGTAACTTTATTTCTGTTACAAGGGGCGAACAAGCCCCTTATGATAGCGTTTGACAGGTAACAAGTACTCTTTATGGAGACATCAGAGGTCCCTGAAGTTTTAATATGTATGTCGGTCAGCAAGTGGTTAAAGCCATCTCACCAGAGCAGGTTACGCAAGCCACAATATAAATGAAATTTAATATTTACAGAACACATCTCAGGTATCTTAATTGGTCGTAAATTGGTGTAATTTAGCACACCATCTTGTTCAAATTAGCATTCTCTTGTTTATTTTAGCTATGTTGCAGGTACTCAAACATCATAAATATTTTTTAATTCAGTCGTTTTCACTCGCATTAAAGTTGTTCCTAATCCAAAACATTTTTTTTTCTACCTTAACCACTTGCCGACTGCCTAACGTAGGTCTAAGTCGCTAGCCTGTGAGGCTCTGGGGAGTGAGCGCGCTCCTGCTCGCTCACGGACCCCCCCCCCGCGTGTCTCGCGATCGTCCGTTAGAGCAGGAGAAAGGCAGGCGGCTAATGTAAACACAGCCGCCTGTCATTCTCCCCTGTGTAAGAATTGAGATCATACGGTTCTACTATGTAGGACTGTTGATCTCTGTTCTTACACCAGTAGCCACATCCAATCACAGTTAGAAATACGCCCCTAGGGACACACTTAACCCCTCCCTCTCCAATAAAGTTAACCCCTTTCCTCCCATTGTCATTTTTACAGTAACAGTGCATATGTATAGCACTGATTACAGTAGTAATGTCACTGGTAACCCCAAAAGAAAAAATGTCAGTCAAGGGTCCGATCTGTCCGCTGCAATGTCGCAGTGCCGTAAAAAAAAATTGCAGATCGCCGCAATTACTCGTTAAAAAAAAAAACAACAAAAATAACAAAAATCTTTCCCTTAGTTAGTAAACGCAATAACTTTTGCACAAACCAATCAAAATACGTTTTTTTTGCGATTTTTTTTTACCAAAAATATGTAGCAGAAAACAAATTGGCCTAAAATGTTAAAAATTTTGATTTTTACATTTTTTTGGGGAATTTCATATAAAAAAATTTGAAAAATATTGTTATTTTTGCAAAATTTACGCTCTTTTTTTGTTTATAGCGCATGATCAAAAAATCGCACAGGTGATCAAATACCACCAAAAGAAAGCTCTGTTTGTGGGAAAAAAAGGACATGAAATTCGTTTAGGTACAGCATCGCACGACCGCGCAATTGTCCGTTAAAGCAACGCAGTGGCGAATCGCAAAATAGGCCCTGGTCAGGAAAGGGGTAAAATTTTCCGGGGCTTAAGTGGTTAATGCATTCCCTGGATTAAGGTAAAAAATGTTTTACAACTTTTGTCCTCCCCCTCCTCCCTAAATACTTACCTGAGTCTTCAATCAATCCAGCACTTCTCTCCCCTCTCTTCTTCTTCACACAGGGACTCAGGCATCTGATTGGCTTAGGAGCTGGTTAGTAGAAGTGGCCATTGGCTTGAACCCCCAAGTTTAATTACACGGCAGCCCTGTGTAGTGTGTTAGTGGAGATTAGGCAGGGTAGTCAGTGGATTGTGTATTCAGTCAGTTTAGTTCAGTTAGTGTAGTGCAGTGCTGTGATTCCTGTGTAACACAGTGTAGTGGTGCCACTAAAGTGTTGGTGTATAAAACATGTCTGTGTCACCGCACTAATCCCATTTTTTTTTTTCATTGATCTTTTTTTTTTGCAGTATCAGGTTCTGTTGCTGCAATATTATTACTCCCCCTCTATGTGTCACAGGTGCTATTCCTTCTGTGTCAGCAGTGTTATTTTTATTACATTTTTTTGGCGCAGCAGCGCTAATATTATTTAGAGCATAATTGCTGTCCCCCCTTCTGCATCGCAGGTGTTCCTCCTTCTGCATCAGCAGTGGTTTTCTTTTTTTTTTTGCACAGCAGCACTTATAATATTAAGGGCAAAATTGCTGTCTCCCCTTCTGCGTCGCAGGTGTTCCTCTTTCTGCTTCAGCAGTGGCTTCCTTTTTTTTTCTGCAGCAGCACTAAAAATATTGAAGGTATAATTGCTATTACGCCATTCTGCATTGCGGGCGTCTCTCCTCTGCGTCCGCAGTGGTTCCAGCAGCAGCAGCAAAAGAAAATGTCTCCATATTTGCTTTTCCTTCTTCTGAGTCGCAGGTGGTCTTCCTTCTGCATCACCACATTTCTTTTTTTTTTTTATTTCCTAATTATTTTTACATTTATTTTTTATTTTTTTGCAGCAGCAAAAAAAAATCTCCACAGTTGCTGCACCCTTATTTTCTTTAATATAAAAAAAAGTCTATAATAAAATGATTTATAGTGCACCAAGCACAAAGGTATTGCACCCAGGCACCATATTCTGAACCTACACTTTACAATAAAAAGTTATTAAATCCCCCCCAAAAAATAAAAACAATAATAAAACAGGTTATAGTGTTCAGACTTCACCAACACCCAAGGCCCAATTGTTCTGCACTTGTTTGACTTCATTTTTTAAATTTCAATTTTCTTTCTAATTTTTAACAACAGGGCCAGTTCCTGTGCCCAGCAAAAGTAACTGGGCACGGGAACTGGCCCTGTTGTTAAAAATTAGAAAGAAAATTGAGGGGTTACAGTGTTCAGGCACCACTAGAGATGGGTTTGGGCCGAGTATAAGTTTGGCTTGACCATCACCCATTCAGGTACTCGCCTAACTCCTGAATGTTCTGGGCACTTAGCGGGATGTTCGCCCACCGAGCACACGGTCAAAAGGTTGTTAATGCCTTCCTGCTGAGAGATAAATTTAAAAAGATAATTGTAAAAAAAAAAGTAAATTAATATTGGAGAAAAAAACAGCTTGGGGTGGCCCTTTGGGTTTGGTATGGCTTTTAAGGGGAAGCGAACCACGCTGGACGCTCTGACCGTGAGCTCTGCTATCACCCTAAAAAGAATCCCCTGTCATCCGCGCAGCCCGGGCCGGGATCAAGTGGAAAAATACAGCACGATACTGGGCACACTGTGAGGCAGCCATCGGTACCTAAATTTTAATTCAGGAGACCCGGATCGATCCTCGGGATCGAGGCCTAATCAGGGCTCCGCCGTCATTTTCCTAATCAAGGCTCCGGAAGTTGGCTCCAGGAGGTCGGGCAAGGGAAACCCACTCCATCCACCACTATCACACACTCCCTGCACCCATCTATAACTCCTACATCCTCTGGGGAAGACACAAAGACCTACAGGGAGTGTCCGGACGTCAGCAGAGCTAGCAGCATAGGAAAGGAGCGCCAGCCCTACGGACCGAAATCCTCTGCCATCCACTTTCTCCTATTCAGAAAACAACTCCAAAGCACTCATCCACACTAGCCCCCTCAAGCATCAGCCTTCTATGAGGGTATTTGGTGGCTAAACAAAGCGATCGCCCCTGTGAAGCTCCCGCGGCCTACCTGAGACTCCGCTGCGGCCTAGAGCTGTCCATCCCAGGACCCAATCCAGGAAGAAGGTAGGATAAAAGCCTCACATCAGGTGGGATACCCCTGCATATATCCCGCTCCTTGTAAGCACTGTTCTATACCCACTTGGAGACTTTTTCCTGTGCCTACAGCCCTGCTCCTGGCCACCATCTTGACCCGCGCCTTGCACCAGCCAGCAGCCTTTGCAATCTTTCAAACCCTCACAATATTAAAACATAGTTAACACAACCCAGAGATTAAGGACCGACAGCAAGACATAAGATACTGTTGTGGAATTTTTCCTCAGGTACAAAATACCTGTTACCTGTTAGTCAGTGATACCAAATCAGACAATATATAGCTATATATATAATGAGATCAGACAAGACTCAAGATGGCTGAATCATAGTGACCTGATTTATTACAACATTGCTGGAGTTTAAATCTACTCAGAAATGGGTTTGTCATTACAATCTGACGTACAGAAATGGGTTGTTATTAACATCTTTTGTCCAATCAAAGTTAACAACTAATTATAGTAAACATTATGTCAATCTAGATCGTGATTCTCTGTCATAAAGGGAAATTTCTTGGTGACACACAATAAAAGTTCCAAAGGGGCTTTTAGAAGATATTATTGGCTTTGTGGTCAGCTGTCCAGACAGAGTTGATATTCTGAGAGATAGGGAATTTCCACTGTTTCGTTCATCTGATATATTCTTAGCCTTTGCAAGCTCAGTGACACATGTAAAGAAATCAAAGTAAAATGAGATTAACTCAAAAGACATTTTGTTTAAGATAACCATTCTAAATGCCAGTCAAGGCATCCTGTAAAGGCCAATAAGGTATCCAGAAAATGCGAGATAGGTATGCTACGACATCTCCCTCCTCTTGAGAATTTATTGATCAGGCTAACTAACTACCTATTCCGCTTATCAGATCCCTCCAAGGGAGCAGCCCCTTACGCTTGGAACACTGGCCCAGAGGGCAAACCTCAGTGGGGGGTGTCCGAGTCTTGGTTAGGTTCTGAGGCGGAGATTACTTCATACATGGGGGGTTTGAGGTGACAGATTTCTCATTACAGCATACTCAGCATCATCAATCCCTTCTTATTTCCGTATAGAGTTGAAATAGGTTGTCTTCTTGGCCTTGGTAACCTTATCAACCAAACACATAATTATTTTAATTCAACAGATAACTAGAGATCATAATTATCATAAACATCAATATAAATACACCACTTTCATTATTTTAGGAGATAAGGCAAAACCTCCAAAATACTGTGTTCATTTGGATGGGCGGACACCATTGGAAATAAAGAGGTTGTAGTACCTGTTACTGTAACACACTGATTGCCACAGACACAATAGATTCCCAACCCTGAATGTGACCACCCTGGGGTGAAAATGGGTATTAATAACTTTTTCTGCATAATACCCCAGTTTCTGTCTGAACAACAGAAACCTGAGGGCTTCTCCTAGGTGAGAAATGTCCATATTGTCATTTAATATGGCTCATATTTTATGTTTAACAGTTTCATTTCTGTAATGCATGCAACTTTCATTTCATGGGCTGTTCACAGTCAGCTGTAGGCAGGATATGTTTATCAGTGCTTGTGAACAGTCCACCCTCCCCACATCAGTTTTATTTCCATAGAACTCTATACACACTGTAGGATTCTTGAAACCTGCGACTTTTGGGGGAATTAACATGTCCTTTTGTGCACTGGTAATGTTTCTATAGGATTTTGAAAACTCTGTCTGATTTAGATCCTCTAATGCAAGTGGGTTTACTAGCACAGGTATAGTCTGGGACTCTGGGTGTAATTGTGGACATATCTAGCACCCTGAGTACCCTGACTTCCTGGCTACCTGGTATTTAAACTTAACAGTACATTGGGCCTTAGGTTGTCTGTCTCTTTTATTGTCCTGCCCCTTCATTATACCCAACATTTCCATACATATCAAAAATTTAAAGAAAATCATTGTACCACCTTTTTTCAATGACTGGCGTGAATCCATGTATCCCTTCTACCTTGAGGGATGTTGGTGTAACCAATTGCACTCTTAGTAGCCTTACTTTATGACTTAGTATCCTCATTTGGATCTGGTAGGAATGAGAACACATTATTATGCATTTTTGTCAATTGCTTTTAAAGGGCTGCAACACATCTGAGATCTGAGTGTGTGGCTTGCAATTGCTGTGGTAAATAGAGACCTGCTTCAGGTACCCACACCTCTCTTGGGAGTGTTCCTGACAAAGGAAAAAACATAAAACAATCTACTTGTTTCTGCTATTATTTTACTCAACTTGTGTTTTTTTTTTTTTTTTTTTTTTTTACCATACAACCTTTTGTACCTTTCCGCTACTCTGTGAATGATATGAAGTGTAAAAGGCTTTCTCAATATTTAGTGCGGATAGGATCTCTTGTAGAACCCTTCCTTTAAAGTGAGTACCCCTGTCACTTTCCATAGGTTCTGGGATTCTATACCTGCACATTACCTGGGGCAAAGGCCTTTTTCCTGTGGTTTGTACTGTACCCCTAGAGACTGGCCAGGCCTTAGGCCATCCTGAAAAATGTCTATACAAACTAAAACATGTGCATCGGGACCAGACTGTGGGAAATCAATGTAATCTATTTGAACTCCTTGGAAAGGACAGTCTGACTTAGGCGGTGCTTTTATGGGGGGTGCTTACAGCTCTACCAACATTGTACCTAGCACAGGTAAGACAAGAAGCAGTATATTTTGCAGCTACTCCAGGAAAACCTGGTGCTAACCAGTGTTGTATTACCAAGGTGGTCATTAGAGTCTTTGAGATATGACACGGTCCGTGAGCTGCGGCTGCCACCCTCGGGTATAGGGCCTGAGATCAGACAGAAATGCTCCTCCATCCTCCAGCAACCAGTTACATCCTGTGTTGCACCTTTCTTCTGCCACTTCTCACGCTCCTGTGAGGGGGCTTTTTCTGCAATGATATCAAGATTGCCATACTTACAGGAGTTGGTTGCTTTCCTAGGAGTGTCAGTACCCGGATTGGGACCTGTTCCAGTGCAGCCTTCTTTGCTGCTCTGTCGGCCCTTGCGTTTCCTGCAGCTTCTTCTGTGTCCTCTCTTGCATGTGCCTTGGTTTTTTTAATAAATGGCCACCTTGGTGGAACACTGGAAGACTAAGAACAGTCTCTATTATATCTGCATGCTTTTTCTTGGCTTACCAGCTTTCAAAAATATGATCAAAATCATGTCAATGTGAATGTTAACTCTTTAAAATTCACAGGCCTTTGCCAAAACCATCAGCTGCTTGTGCTTAGAACTTTAAATTTAATGCCTCTGCATTCTTTTTGTTTATTTATTGCTGTTACTACTGCATACCCAGTTACAGGCTTACCCTCTTCTGTTTACAAACATGATCCATCTACATAAAGGGTCTCATCAGGGCTCCAGAGAGGAGCCTTTTTGGCAGGGCTCAACAATTCAGATTCTGCCATCATCAGCTCAAAAACAGTCATGGGGGATATTTAACAAAATTTTTTTCCCCTCCCCCCTCTAGTGCCTGCTCCTGTACTGGAAGTAAACTGGCTTAAATACATTGCACCTGTTTTACCCAGCAGCTCTTTTGCAGGCTGTGGCCCGCACACAGCTGAGGATCCTTTTATCACTGGGTCAAGCTGGCAAGAGACATATGCTACATACTGGATTAATGGGCACTTCATCTGAAACTGAACACTGACATTTTAACTCAACACAAACATATTTTTTTTTTTTTTAAATGACTTCCCTTTTTCCTTTGAAGCCAGGCAGGAAACCACTCTCACCCCTGTTACTGTTATTCCTACTGTAAACCTTTCGGCTGCTTCTGATGGGACATGCGGACACAGGTCAGCTGTATACCTTATTTACTGTCTATCTGGGGGAGAGGGGCTGGCTGCAATTCTTTGCTCTAATGTCCTGTCTTTACACTATTTGTAGTAGGTCACTTTTTATACACCCATAATGACAGGAAGTAATGTACTTTTATCTTTCAAACAAAAAAAACCTCTAAGAACTTTGTCCCGAATTTCAAAAATCTTATCAGAGGTTCCCCTTTGGTTACGGAGGGTGCCCCTGAAATACCACTTAATAAACCATAATTATATAAAAAAGTTATTCTATTTTAAAACTTTTGGCTCAGTGCCAATAGGGTTCAATGGTCATGTTAATTGCGGTAACCCTTAATGTCTAAACAAAGATTCCTGGTTTAAAGGGCAACCTATTATTTTTCATCTTAGTTTAATTTAATACAAAATAACCCCAAAAATATCATATGCCGTTCATTTATCATATTAAGAAACAATCTTCTTTTTTTTTTTCCTCTTTCTCCGAGCTCACGGAGAAGGAACCTCTTCGGCTACTTCCTCTTTTTATATTAAAGACACAGCTTCATACAATCTGTCTCAAAATAAACAACAGGCTTTTGAATTAAAGGGCAACGATCATCCTTACATTCTTCTTATGAATACAAGATTTGCTGTGTATTCTCATGAAACAATTCAACACACACCAACTCATTTATAATAATATCAATACTCATTCAACTTCATACTCTCCTGCTTCCATATTTCTGCAACTGATTTTAAGTTTGTTCTTGCCAAATCTGTTTTATACACTTTACAAAAATCTGCCATATCCCATCTTATCTTATCCTACAACTAGGATTATTAGCTGTCCAACTACAGAACACTTTAATTGGCTGTGTAGCCCAAAAACTATGCTCCCAGAGCATTTAATCTTCGAATGCAAACTCCCTGGTCTGCCCCATTTATCTGGTAACCCTGTTACCCATACACTCTAAGGCCATGGTCCTAATGACCTTTCCCAATCGACCCCTGGTCGGTATCTACGGAAACCCAGTTTCCCATTTCACTGTTATCCAAAAAATAGAATAACTACCTCTAACTTCCAAGTTCTCTGTGACCTGGACTTACCTCTAACTTCCGAGTTCTCTGTGACTCGGAATTACCTCTAACTTCCGAGTTCTCTGTGACTCGGAATTACCTCTAACTTCCGAGTTCTCTGTGACTCGGAATTACCTCTAACTTCCGAGTTCTCTGTGACTCGGAATTACCTCTAACTTCCGAGTTCTCTGTGACCTGGACTTAAAAACAGCCTATTACCATATGCATATGTTTACATATATACTATAACATAGAGATAGAAACCTTTACATGTATATGAAATGTCAGGCTAAAACAGTCATATACATTCAATGTTTGCTACGCCTCAAATGGACACTCCGAAATGAGACCGCTTTACCAGAACACAACTGGGGGTCACGTTCCTGCGTGTCCAAGACACCCACAGTGGTGAGGGTTGACCCAACCTCACCTTTCCCAACAAACAACAAATGTTATTAGCAATATATACACCGACTAAGGGTTTAGGTTCTTTAAGAGGGTATTACGTCAAAAATAAAACAGAGTTACCTGGACTACATTGGATGGACTGAAAAACATTGTAAGCAGACAATGGGCTTACCTGGCCAGATATTTTCAGTGTATCCAATGCAGTCCAGATGTCTCACTCCGTCTGCAGATGACGTCACCTCTCCTGGGCTCAAGCTCGCCAAATTGTTGTGGAATTTTTCCTCAGGTACAAAATACCTGTTACCTGTTAGTCAGTGATACCAAATCAGACAATATATAGCTATATATTGTCTGATTTGGTATCACTGACTAACAGGTAACAGGTATTTTGTACCTGAGGAAAAATTCCACAACAATACTTATCTCAAATTTGACATCTTGCTACCCCAGACTGTCCACTCCCTCATAGAGGCAAACTTAGAGCAGTCATATTATACTCTTTCACATCGGAGGCCCTACCACCAAAATCTCAATTAATACTGTGCTGGACTTCTATGTATACCAACTGCTATACAGTTCACTATTACCATTAAAACGCTCAGGACTCCCCCTTCATGAACATATCCCTTTTTATCTGATTAATCTTTATGCTGAAACAATTTACAGGGGCCTGGCCCAGCTGCTGATGGCAGACGTGTGAAGCTGCAGCTCGGCTACCCGACTCCCTCTTCATAAGCTCCTGGGGTGCCTGCAAGACCACGATGGGGAAACTGGAACGATCCTCTTCCTCAACCCGATCACATTCCCCAAGAGACCAGGATCAACGTGCGGGGACTCATGTGCCAGAAATGTTCAAGCGGCAACTCAGAGAAGCTGTACCGCCAACTATACAAGCCGCATCATCACACCACGAGATAAGAGATGACACTGGGCGCTCCTCAGCCCAAACACCCTCATCAGACACCTCACCACAACCCGTGGCGACACATTCAGTCTCCCTACATGATCTTAAAATGATTGCAGATGATATAAAATCTACCCTGTCGGCAGCTATAGCTGACTTAAAAAAAGACATGCAATCCATGACATCTAGAGTAGAGGAAATAGAAGAACTGACGGACCGCCATGATTCTGAAATTCTATGCGCCCAAAGAGAATTGTCATCTCAGGCTATTCAACTCAGAGATCTTCACAGACACTTAGAAGACCTTGAGAATAGAGGCCGCAGGCACAATTTAAGAATACGGGGTCTCCCCGAATCAATAGCACCAGACCAGCTTGACCGCACAGCCTTATCAATCTTCAACGATCTTCTTGACAGACCCTCTGATACACCGATTGAAATTGAACGGCTCCACAGAGCATTAAGACCTAAAGGTAGGGATACTGACCCGCCTAGAGACATAATAGGATGCCTCTCCGAAACGCAAGGATCAGAGGCAGAATAATACATCAGGGAGCAGTGATAAAGTTGTTCCAGGATTTATCTCCAATCACCCTTCAAAAGCGCAAAGATTTGAGACCCTTACTGGATCTCTTAAGAGAAAGAGAGATACCTTACAAATGGAAATTTCCATTTTGCCTATTCGCAGGCTCAAGAGGGCGCTTTGCATCTTTAAGACACCCAGAGGACACAGCTCCCATTTGCAAAACCCTAGGTATCCCTATAAGTGAAATTCCAGGCTGGTCACACCTTGGCAACTCGCTTACTAACGCACAACCAGAAGATATGGATGTTTCTGCATCGGATAATCAGCACACGTACAGAAGACGTCGCCAATCGCCTAACTTCTCACCTCCACCTCATTCCAGACGCCCTCCTGGTCGAAATAGCTCACCTGCTTCACCCACTCGCAGAGACTGATTTTATCATCTCATAAATCCAGAAGAAATTAATCCAGCTCCAACTTCGTCATAGCGGACACTTAGATATGCAGCTTCTGCATTTTTTCTTTTTTTTTTTCTCTCTTTATTTTCTTTTTCAGTGAGATTCCACCGGATCTTGGCTCTCTGCATTTATTGACACCAATTGGATCCTTCATCCGACCGGTTGACTGAAGTGTCTAATTCACTAATAATTGTACAAGTCAATCTGAAGATTAGGAGCGGTAAATAGGTCACTTAACGGGCCGTCTTTATTTTCCATAGGCCATAAGCAATCACCCCTATCGTTCTTAATGTATGAAACTGTGCTAAAATCTAGTATATATATTCCATATTACTATCCTATGATCTCTTCTGGAAAAAACAGTCTTGGAATCTTAATGGGCAGAATGCATTCACCTAAACAACCTGCTGCCTTTACAAATACTTGAAACCTACACATGTAGCATTTCTACCCTAACAAAGTAGACACATTACAGCAAAAGCACACATTACTTACCCTGAAACATTTGGCTTGGGCTCAGAGAGGCCAATGCCCTTTGGTCAGGAGAAGCTATTAAAACAAAAGCACAAAATGTGACATTCCCATTTTTTAAATGTTGGTAAACACACACAATGTTCAAGCCAAGCACCACACATTTTAACTATGTAAAAAATCAGTACAAGATTAAATTAACATGTCCAGAAAGAAATTAGGAGTCCAAAGAACGGCATGTCCTTGGTAGAGAAAAAAAATATAAATTGGAGGAGGCTGACTTCAGAAAGCAAAGAAACACTAAAATGTCCAGTAATGCTCCCCAATACCACCTTCCAAACGTGAAAGACAAGCAATAGTGTTCCCATGCTGACAGTGGTGTGCAAAATGACCTTGCAAATATTGTTCTGTCTTAGAAGCTCACCAAATCCAAAAATGGCCACCCTTACATAGACACTCATGGTATATTCTCCATCCTTGACCTTCCCAAACATCCATGTCCAAATCGAAATCAACCTTCCTGTCACATAGAAACATAGAAACATAGAATGTGTCGGCAGATAAGAACCATTTGGCCCATCTAGTCTGCCCAATATATCTGAATCCTATGAATAGTCCCTGGCCCTATCTTGTATGAAGGATAGCCTTATGCCTATCCCATGCATGCTTAAACTCCTTCACTGTATTTGCAGCTACCACTTCTGCAGGAAGGTTATTCCATGCATCCACTACTCTCTCAGTAAAGTAATACTTCCTCATATTACTTTTAAACCTTTGCCCCTCTAATTTAAAACTGTGTCCTCTTGTGGTAGTTTTTCTTCTTTTAAATATGCTCTCCTCTAGTGTTGAGCGAACACGGACTGTATTATTCGTGTTCGTACCGAATAATTGGATTTTTTGTACCCGAACACGGACACGGACACTTTACTGTATGTTCGGGTAAAAATCCGTGTTCGGTCGTTTTATTTCCGGGTTTTGCATGCTTTGGCGCTCTTTTCATGGCGGGCTTTCAACAGCCAATCAACAATCGTTTAACTGGTGTGCCTTAAGCCATCCCAGCCATGCCTGCAAATGTCTCAGTAGCTGTGATTGGCCGTCTGAAGCATGTGACCAAGTCTTTATAAGTTCGAGGCAGCCGCAGCGGCGTCATTATGCTGCTTAGATTCAGGGACAGAGCACACATCAACGTGCTGGCTGCTGATTAGGGAAAGATAGGCAGGAAAAAACCATTTGTGTCTGGATAGAATTGAGGGACAGGTCGGAGTGTTTAGGCAGGGCGAGTTGTAGGCATTTTAGGGATAGAGTCTGCTGAATTATATAGGGTCAGTGTCTTCTACAAACTACAATCGATATTGCTGTGTGGGGGGTGGGGTCTGCACTCAATCCTGATCTACGATCTCTTCTCAATCCTGTTAGGGACAGAGTCTGCTGAATTTTAGGGAAACTGTGTTCTACAAACTACAATCGATATTGCTGTGTGGTGTGGGATTGGAGATAGGCAGGTGTCAGTGATCCACATCCATTTTTCTGTGTGTGAGCTGCAGTGAACACAATCTTTTTGGGCTGCAGTGAACACAATCTTTTTGGGCTGCAGTGAACACAATCTTTTTGGGCTGCAGTGAACACAATCTTTTTGGGCTGCAGTGAACACAATCTTTTTGGGCTGCAGTGAACACAATCTTTTTGGGGTGCAGTGAACAAAATCTTTTTGGGGTGCAGTGAACACAATCCTTTTTGGTGTGCAGTGAACACAATCTTTGTGGGGTGCAGTGAACAAAATCCTTTTTGGGGTGCAGTGAACAAAATCCTTTTTGGGGTGCAGTGAACAACATCCTTTTTGGGGTGCAGTGAACACAATCTTTTTGGGGTGCAGTGAACAAAATCCTTTGTGGGGTGCAGTGAACACAATCTTTTTGGG
This sequence comes from Pelophylax lessonae, assembly GCF_965119305.1. Lineage (NCBI taxonomy): Eukaryota > Metazoa > Chordata > Amphibia > Anura > Ranidae > Pelophylax > Pelophylax lessonae. Next base: position 51,080,784 of record NC_138773.1, read on the forward strand.
GTGCAGTGAACACAATCTTTTTGGGGTGGAGTGAACAACATCCTTTTTGGGGTGCAGTGAACAAAATCCTTTTTGGGGTGCAGTGAACAAAATCATTTTTGGGGTGCAGTGAACACAATCTTTTTGGGGTGCAGTGAACACAATCTTTGTGGGGTGCAGTGAACACAATCTTTTTGGGGTGGAGTGAACAACATCCTTTTTGGGGTGCAGTGAACAACATCCTTTTTGGGGTGCAGTGAACACAATCTTTTTGGGGTGCAGTGAACACAATCTTTGTGGGGTACAGTGAACAGAATCTTTGTGGGGTGCAGTGAACACAATCTTTGGGGGGTACAGTGAACACAATCTTTGTGAGGTGCAGTGAACACAATCTTTGTGGGGTGCAGTGAACACAATCATTGTGGGGTGCAGTGAACTCAATCTTTGTGGGGTACAGTGAACACAATCTCATACTGAAGGTTTGAGGGTGCTGCCTGTTCCATACTCCCCCTACTCCTCATCTAGCCTTTTAGGGGTACAAACAATAGTAATTGGGGCCTAGTGTGGTTGTGTACGTGTGATATACATACACTTTTTTGGGATCATATTTTCTATTCCGCTATTTAATCAAAAACCTTTGGGGATCAGTTAAATTGGGGGATAGTCTGTGTCGGTACGTGTGAGAGAGATCCACCTTTCCAAGTTGTTGGGGTTCATCTCATACTTCTGAAGGTTTGAGGGTGCTGCCTGTTCCATACTCCCCCTACTCCTAGCCTTTTAGGGGTACAAACAATAGTAATTGGGGCCTAGTGTGGTTGTGTACGTGTGATATACATACACTTTTTTGGGATCATATTTTCTATTCCGCTATTTAATCAAAAACCTTTGGGGATCAGTTAAATTGGGGGATAGTCTGTGTTGGTACGTGTGAGAGAGATCCACCTTTCCAAGTTGTTGGGGTTCATCTCATACTTCTGAAGGTTTGAGGGTGCTGCCTGTTCCATACTCCCCCTACTCCTAGCCTTTTAGGGGTACAAACAATAGTAATTGGGGCCTAGTGTGGTTGTGTACGTGTGATATACATACACTTTTTTGGGATCATATTTTCTATTCCGCTATTTAATCAAAAACCTTTGGGGATCAGTTAAATTGGGGGATAGTCTGTGTTGGTACGTGTGAGAGAGATCCACCTTTCCAAGTTGTTGGGGTTCATCTCATACTTCTGAAGGTTTGAGGGTGCTGCCTGTTCCATACTCCCCCTACTCCTAGCCTTTTAGGGGTACAAACAATAGTAATTGGGGCCTAGTGTGGTTGTGTACGTGTGATATACATACACTTTTTTGGGATCATATTTTCTATTCCGCTATTTAATCAAAAACCTTTGGGGATCAGTTAAATTGGGGGATAGTCTGTGTTGGTACGTGTGAGAGAGATCCACCTTTCCAAGTTGTTGGGGTTCATCTCATACTTCTGAAGGTTTGAGGGTGCTGCCTGTTCCATACTCCCCCTACTCCTAGCCTTTTAGGGGTACAAACAATAGTAATTGGGGCCTAGTGTGGTTGTGTACGTGTGATATACATACACTTTTTTGGGATCATATTTTCTATTCCGCTATTTAATCAAAAACCTTTGGGGATCAGTTAAATTGGGGGATAGTCTGTGTTGGTACGTGTGAGAGAGATCCACCTTTCCAAGTTGTTGGGGTTCATCTCATACTTCTGAAGGTTTGAGGGTGCTGCCTGTTCCATACTCCCCCTACTCCTAGCCTTTTAGGGGTACAAACAATAGTAATTGGGGCCTAGTGTGGTTGTGTACGTGTGATATACATACACTTTTTTGGGATCATATTTTCTATTCCGCTATTTAATCAAAAACCTTTGGGGATCAGTTAAATTGGGGGATAGTCTGTGTTGGTACGTGTGAGAGAGATCCACCTTTCCAAGTTGTTGGGGTTCATCTCATACTTCTGAAGGTTTGAGGGTGCTGCCTGTTCCATACTCCCCCTACTCCTAGCCTTTTAGGGGTACAAACAATAGTAATTGGGGCCTAGTGTGGTTGTGTACGTGTGATATACATACACTTTTTTGGGATCATATTTTCTATTCCGCTATTTAATCAAAAACCTTTGGGGATCAGTTAAATTGGGGGATAGTCTGTGTTGGTACGTGTGAGAGAGATCCACCTTTCCAAGTTGTTGGGGTTCATCTCATACTTCTGAAGGTTTGAGGGTGCTGCCTGTTCCATACTCCCCCTACTCCTAGCCTTTTAGGGGTACAAACAATAGTAATTGGGGCCTAGTGTGGTTGTGTACGTGTGATATACATACACTTTTTTGGGATCATATTTTCTATTCCGCTATTTAATCAAAAACCTTTGGGGATCAGTTAAATTGGGGGATAGTCTGTGTTGGTACGTGTGAGAGAGATCCACCTTTCCAAGTTGTTGAGGTTCATCTCATACTTCTGAAGGTTTGAGGGTGCTGCCTGTTCCATACTCCCCCTACTCCTAGCCTTTTAGGGGTACAAACAATAGTAATTGGGGCCTAGTGTGGTTGTGTACGTGTGATATACATACACTTTTTTGGGATCATATTTTCTATTCCGCTATTTAATCAAAAACCTTTGGGGATCAGTTAAATTGGGGGATAGTCTGTGTTGGTACGTGTGAGAGAGATCCACCTTTCCAAGTTGTTGGGGTTCATCTCATACTTCTGAAGGTTTGAGGGTGCTGCCTGTTCCATACTCCCCCTACTCCTAGCCTTTTAGGGGTACAAACAATAGTAATTGGGGCCTAGTGTGGTTGTGTACGTGTGATATACATACACTTTTTTGGGATCATATTTTCTATTCCGCTATTTAATCAAAAACCTTTGGGGATCAGTTAAATTGGGGGATAGTCTGTGTTGGTACGTGTGAGAGAGATCCACCTTTCCAAGTTGTTGGGGTTCATCTCATACTTCTGAAGGTTTGAGGGTGCTGCCTGTTCCATACTCCCCCTACTCCTAGCCTTTTAGGGGTACACACAATAGTAATTGGGGCCTAGTGTGGTTGTGTACGTGTGATATACATACACTTTTTTGGGATCATATTTTCTATTCCGCTATTTAATCAAAAACCTTTGGGGATCAGTTAAATTGGGGGATAGTCTGTGTTGGTACGTGTGAGAGAGATCCACCTTTCCAAGTTGTTGAGGTTCATCTCATACTTCTGAAGGTTTGAGGGTGCTGCCTGTTCCATACTCCCCCTACTCCTAGCCTTTTAGGGGTACAAACAATAGTAATTGGGGCCTAGTGTGGTTGTGTACGTGTGATATACATACACTTTTTTGGGATCATATTTTCTATTCCGCTATTTAATCAAAAACCTTTGGGGATCAGTTAAATTGGGGGATAGTCTGTGTTGGTACGTGTGAGAGAGATCCACCTTTCCAAGTTGTTGGGGTTCATCTCATACTTCTGAAGGTTTGAGGGTGCTGCCTGTTCCATACTCCCCCTACTCCTAGCCTTTTAGGGGTACAAACAATAGTAATTGGGGCCTAGTGTGGTTGTGTACGTGTGATATACATACACTTTTTTGGGATCATATTTTCTATTCCGCTATTTAATCAAAAACCTTTGGGGATCAGTTAAATTGGGGGATAGTCTGTGTTGGTACGTGTGAGAGAGATCCACCTTTCCAAGTTGTTGAGGTTCATCTCATACTTCTGAAGGTTTGAGGGTGCTGCCTGTTCCATACTCCCCCTACTCCTAGCCTTTTAGGGGTACAAACAATAGTAATTGGGGCCTAGTGTGGTTGTGTACGTGTGATATACATACACTTTTTTGGGATCATATTTTCTATTCCGCTATTTAATCAAAAACCTTTGGGGATCAGTTAAATTGGGGGATAGTCTGTGTTGGTACGTGTGAGAGAGATCCACCTTTCCAAGTTGTTGGGGTTCATCTCATACTTCTGAAGGTTTGAGGGTGCTGCCTGTTCCATACTCCCCCTACTCCTAGCCTTTTAGGGGTACAAACAATAGTAATTGGGGCCTAGTGTGGTTGTGTACGTGTGATATACATACACTTTTTTGGGATCATATTTTCTATTCCGCTATTTAATCAAAAACCTTTGGGGATCAGTTAAATTGGGGGATAGTCTGTGTTGGTACGTGTGAGAGAGATCCACCTTTCCAAGTTGTTGAGGTTCATCTCATACTTCTGAAGGTTTGAGGGTGCTGCCTGTTCCATACTCCCCCTACTCCTAGCCTTTTAGGGGTACAAACAATAGTAATTGGGGCCTAGTGTGGTTGTGTACGTGTGATATACATACACTTTTTTGGGATCATATTTTCTATTCCGCTATTTAATCAAAAACCTTTGGGGATCAGTTAAATTGGGGGATAGTCTGTGTTGGTACGTGTGAGAGAGATCCACCTTTCCAAGTTGTTGGGGTTCATCTCATACTTCTGAAGGTTTGAGGGTGCTGCCTGTTCCATACTCCCCCTACTCCTAGCCTTTTAGGGGTACAAACAATAGTAATTGGGGCCTAGTGTGGTTGTGTACGTGTGATATACATACACTTTTTTGGGATCATATTTTCTATTCCGCTATTTAATCAAAAACCTTTGGGGATCAGTTAAATTGGGGGATAGTCTGTGTCGGTACGTGTGAGAGAGATCCACCTTTCCAAGTTGTTGGGGTTCATCTCATACTTCTGAAGGTTTGAGGGTGCTGCCTGTTCCATACCCCCCCTACTCCTCATCTAGCCTTTTAGGGGTACAAACAATAGTAATTGGGGCCTAGTGTGGTTGTGTACGTGCGAGATACATACACTTTTTTTGATCATATTTCCTATTCCGCTATTCAATAAAAACCTTTGAGGATCAATTGAATTGCGGGATAGTCTGTGTCGGTACGTGTGAGAGAGATCCACCTTTCCAAGTTGTTGGGGTTCATCTCATACTTCTGAAGGTTTGAGGGTGCTGCCTGTTCCATACCCCCCCTACTCCTCATCTAGCCTTTTAGGGGTACAAACAATAGTAATTGGGGCCTAGTGTGGTTGTGTACGTGCGAGATACATACACTTTTTTTGATCATATTTCCTATTCCGCTATTCAATAAAAACCTTTGAGGATCAATTGAATTGCGGGATAGTCTGTGTCGGTACGTGTGAGAGAGATCCACCTTTCCAAGTTGTTGGGGTTCATCTCATACTTCTGAAGGTTTGAGGGTGCTGCCTGTTCCATACCCCCCCTACTCCTCATCTAGCCTTTTAGGGGTACAAACAATAGTAATTGGGGCCTAGTGTGGTTGTGTACGTGCGAGATACATACACTTTTTTTGATCATATTTCCTATTCCGCTATTCAATAAAAACCTTTGAGGATCAATTGAATTGCGGGATAGTCTGTGTCGGTACGTGTGAGAGAGATCCACCTTTCCAAGTTGTTGGGGTTCATCTCATACTTCTGAAGGTTTGAGGGTGCTGCCTGTTCCATACCCCCCCTACTCCTCATCTAGCCTTTTAGGGGTACAAACAATAGTAATTGGGGCCTAGTGTGGTTGTGTACGTGCGAGATACATACACTTTTTTTGATCATATTTCCTATTCCGCTATTCAATAAAAACCTTTGAGGATCAATTGAATTGCGGGATAGTCTGTGTCGGTACGTGTGAGAGAGATCCACCTTTCCAAGTTGTTGGGGTTCATCTCATACTTCTGAAGGTTTGAGGGTGCTGCCTGTTCCATACCCCCCCTACTCCTCATCTAGCCTTTTAGGGGTACAAACAATAGTAATTGGGGCCTAGTGTGGTTGTGTACGTGCGAGATACATACACTTTTTTTGATCATATTTCCTATTCCGCTATTCAATAAAAACCTTTGAGGATCAATTGAATTGCGGGATAGTCTGTGTCGGTACGTGTGAGAGAGATCCACCTTTCCAAGTTGTTGGGGTTCATCTCATACTTCTGAAGGTTTGAGGGTGCTGCCTGTTCCATACCCCCCCTACTCCTCATCTAGCCTTTTAGGGGTACAAACAATAGTAATTGGGGCCTAGTGTGGTTGTGTACGTGCGAGATACATACACTTTTTTTGATCATATTTCCTATTCCGCTATTCAATAAAAACCTTTGAGGATCAATTGAATTGCGGGATAGTCTGTGTCGGTACGTGTGAGAGAGATCCACCTTTCCAAGTTGTTGGGGTTCATCTCATACTTCTGAAGGTTTGAGGGTGCTGCCTGTTCCATACCCCCCCTACTCCTCATCTAGCCTTTTAGGGGTACAAACAATAGTAATTGGGGCCTAGTGTGGTTGTGTACGTGCGAGATACATACACTTTTTTTGATCATATTTCCTATTCCGCTATTCAATAAAAACCTTTGAGGATCAATTGAATTGCGGGATAGTCTGTGTCGGTACGTGTGAGAGAGATCCACCTTTCCAAGTTGTTGGGGTTCATCTCATACTTCTGAAGGTTTGAGGGTGCTGCCTGTTCCATACTCCCCCTACTCCTCATCTAGCCTTTTAGGGGTACAAACAATAGTAATTGGGGCCTAGTGTGGTTGTGTACGTGTGATATACATACACTTTTTTTGGATCATATTTTCTATTCCGCTATTCAATAAAAACCTTTCTAGGGCAAGATCTTAAATTACAGAAATATGAGGAGACCGTCAAATAAGGGCCGTGGCCTGGGTCGTGGTGCTGCTGGTAGAGCTCCTGTTGCAAGGAGAGGACATGGTCGATCTGTGCCAGCTACACGCACAAGTGAAACACCTTCCTCAAGTGTGAGTAGGCGACAGAACCTGCATCAGTATTTGGTAGGGCATCAAACGCCCCTAGAAGTGATGAGGCCAGAACAAGTTGAGGCGATAGTAGATTGGTTTGCTGCTGACAGTGCCTCCAGTTCCTTCACATTGTCTCCCACCCAGTCTACTGCAGAAAGGTCAGAGTTGGCACCTGCAGCCAATGTCCAACCGTCTTTCACCTCACCCCCTTGCAAATCAGGCCAGCAGTCTGAGCCCCAAGCCATACAGCAGTCTCTTATTCTTTTTGAGGACTCTGTCAGCAGGGTTTCCCAGGGCCATCCACCTAGCCCTGCCCCAGAAGTGGAAGAGATTGAGTGCAGCGATGCCCAACCACTTATTTCTCAAGATGAGTACATGCAAGGATCATCGCAGCACGTCTCCGATGATGACGAAACGCAGGTGCCAACTGCTGCGGCGTTCAGCATTGTGGAGACCGACAAGGAGGGCAGGGGTGAAGACTGGGTGGAAGATGATGTGGAGGACGATGAGGTCCTCGACCCCACATGGAATGAACGTCATGCAGGTGAACTGAGTAGTTTGGAGGAAGAGGCGGTGGTCGCACAGAGCCACCAGCACAGCAGAAGAGGGAGCAGGGTGCAGAAGCGGAGCGGCCGTGCCCTAGACACTACGCCCGCTACTGCCCAACGCAGCAAGGGAACGAGCGCACCAAAGTCAGCTCAAAGGAGTTCTCTAGCGTGGAAGTTCTTTAGAAAATGTGCTGATGACAGGACACGAGTGGTTTGCACCCTGTGCAATCAGAGCTTGAAGCGAGGCATGAACCTTCTCAACCTGAGCACAACCTGCATGATCAGGCATCTAAGTGCAAAGCACGAGCTGCAGTGGAGTACACACCTTCAAAACCAAGAAACGTCTCTGGCTCATCCTGCTTCCTCTTCTGCTGCAGTCTCGGCCGCTCCAGCCACATCTGTAGTGATACCGGCACCTGCCACCCCGCAAACAGACGATCTGTCAGCAACACCACCACCTGGGTCACCAACAACCATCTCCACAATGTCCCGTGGAAGCGTTCAGCTTTCCATCTCCCAAACACTTGAGAGGAAGAGGAAGTACCCCCCTACCCACCCGCGATCCCTGGCCCTGAATGCCAGCATTTCAAAATTATTGGCCTTTGAAATGCTGTCATTCCGTCTGGTGGAGACGCACAGTTTTAAAAACCTTATGTCGGTGGCTGTCCCACAGTACGTCGTGCCCAGCCGCCACTACTTTTCCAGGCAAGCCATCCCTTCCCTGCACAACCAAGTGGGGGAAAAAATCAGGTGTGCACTGCGCAACGCCATCTGTGCCAAGGTCCACCTAACTACGGATACGTGGACCAGTAAGCACGGTCAGGGGCGTTATATCTCCCTAACGGCACACTGGGTAAATGCAGTGGCGGATGGGCCTGAGGCGGATAGCAATTTGGCGCATGTCCTTCCACCACCGAGGATTGCAGGGCGCTTCAGTTTGCCTCCTGTTCCTAACTCCTCCTACTCCGCTTCCTCATCCTCTACCGCCTCCTCATCCGGACAGCGTAACACCTTCACCACCAACTTCAGCACGGCCAGGGGTAAACGACAGCAGGCAGTTTTACAACTTGCCTGTTTGGGGGACAAACCACACACCGCGCAGGAGTTGTGGAGGAGCATGGAACAGCAGACAAATGAGTGGTTGCTGCCAGCGAGCCTCAAGCCCGGCCTGGTGGTGTGCGATAACGGGCGAAATCTCATAGCAGCTCTGGGCCTAGCCGGTTTGACGCACATCCCTTGCCTGGCGCATGTGCTGAATTTGGTGGTGCAGAGGTTCCTTAAAAACTACCCCGATATGTCAGAGCTGCTGCAGAAAGTGCGGGCCGTTTGTGCGCACTTTCGGCGTTCTCACCCTGCTGCTGCTCGCCTGGCAGCGCTGCAGCGTAACTTCGGCCTTCCCGCTCACCGCCTCATATGTGACGTGCCCACAAGGTGGAACTCCACCTTGCACATGCTGGAAAGACTGTGCGAGCAGCAGCAGGCCATAGTGGAGTTTCAGCTGCAGCACGCACGCGTGAGTCGCTCTGCGGAACAGCACCACTTCACCACCAATAACTGGGCCTCCATGCGAGACCTGTGTGCCTTGTTGCGCTGTTTTGAGTACTCCACCAACATGGCCAGTGGCAATGACGCCGTTCTCAGCTTAACTATCCCACTTCTATGCCTCCTTGAAAAAACAATTCGGGCGATGATGGAAGAGGATGTGGCACAGGATGAGGAGGAGGAGGAGGATGAAGAGGTAACATTTCCAAGGCTTTCAGGGCAGTCATTCGCAAGGGGCTCCGAGGGTGGGTTCCTGCACACGCAAACGCCAGGGACGCAATTGTCCAGCAGGGGCACAGTTCTGGAGGATGAGGAGGATGAGGAGGAGGAGGAGCTGGAGGAGGAGATGGAACCATGTTCACAGCAGGGTGGCACCCAGGCCAGCTCATGGCCATCACTGGTGCGTGGCTGGGGGGATACAGAGGACACGGACCATACACCTCCCACAGAGGACAGCCTTTCGTTGCCTCTGGGCAGCCTGGCACACATGAGCGATTACATGCTGCAGTGTCTCCACAACGACCGCCGAGTTGCCCACATTCTAACTTGTGCTGATTACTGGGTGGCCACGCTGCTGGATCCCCGTTACAAGGACAACGTACCGTCCTTAATTCACTCACTGGAGCGCGATCGCAAGATGCGCGAGTACAAGCGCACGCTGGTAGACGCCATGCTGCTGGCATTCCCATCTGACAGCGGGGCCACAGTGGAAGCACAAGGCAGAGGAGGAGGAGGAGGAGGTCGCCAACGCAACCAGGGCACCGCCAGCACCTCAGAAGGCAGGGTTAGCATGGCCGAAATGTGGAAAAGCTTTGTCAGCACGCCACAACAAACAGCAGCACCAGCAGCTCAGATGGAACGTCTTAGCAGGAGGCAGCATTTTACCAACATGGTGGAGCAGTATGTGTGCACACGCCTACATGTAGTGAATGACGGGTCTGCCCCCTTCAACTTCTGGGTCTCCAAATTGGGCACATGGCCTGAGCTTGCCCTTTACGCCTTGGAGGTGCTGGCGTGCCCTGCAGCCAGTGTATTATCTGAACGGGTATTTAGCACGGCTGGGGGCGTTATAACAGACAAGCGCAGCCGCCTGTCCAGAGACAATGTGGACAAGCTCACGTTCATTAAAATGAACCAGGCATGGATCCCACGGGACTTTTCCGTACCTTATGCAGAATAGCAATGGATACCGACCTTACCCACCCATTGTTCCATTTTTGCTCTTTCTCACTCTTTTGGGGTGTACCCTCATTTAAAATTTGTGAAAAGAAGCAGTGTTGGCTACCTCGTCCTCCTCCTCAGGGCCAGATTAATGTAGGGGCTATTGGAGCTGCAGCTCCAGGCCCCTACCTTTTATATAGGCCCCGGGTTGGCCATATTCACTGTTACCGCTCTTCTGTCACTTGTAAACACAGAAGTCTGGCTTCTATGCTCGCTTCCCCAGGCAGCACCCTCAGAACCTCCCCACACAGCGTGAAGGCCGGACAAGGAGGGACAGTTGGCGATGCATGGATGTGTTTATGGGCTTCAGAGACAGCATCCCATGTTGAATTAGGCATGCATGGCTGCACCCTTCCTCCTCTGGGTGCATGGCAAGGCACGGCCCTAAGGCCCTTCAAAATCCTCAGCACCAAGCCCATGATGCTGTTAATCCGGCCCTGGTCCTCCTCCACCGCCGCTTCCACCTACACCGCCCATAGGTGTGCGCAGCCTATTGCATTAAGGTGTGCACCCCAAAGTTGAAATACACATGCATGTGTTTGCCAGCAGGGAGAGTAATGTATCGGGGCCATGTACCTGTAGGCAAGGAGAAATAGAGCAGAGCAGGTCCCAGGGAGATCTTTCCCATCTCCTCACTGGCAATGCTATGTGCCCTAGGTGATTAGGGTGTGCCCAGGCACACCCAGCACACCCTGTGCGCACGCCTATGTCACCGCCACATCCACCACCACCTCAACCTCCCTCCTACTCCATATGGGCCTCGTCCTTCAGAGATGAAGAAGAACATTGTTTTATTTTTCTGTTTTTTTTTGTTGTTTTAAGTTATTTCCCTATCCACATTTGTTTGCAGAGCACTTGCCATGCTCTTAATTACGTTTTGCTGCCATTTGCAGCACTCTAGCCCTTTCCTTTGGTGTTTTAGAGCCATTTTAGTGCCTTAAAGTTCGGGTCCCCATTGACTTCAATGGGGTTCGGTGTCCGGGAAAAGTTCGGTAAAAGTCCGGGACACGGACCCGGACTTTTTTTTAAAGTTCGGCCGAACCCGTCGAACACGGACATCTAGGTGTCCGCTCAACCCTACTCTCCTCCTTTACCGAGTTGATTCCCTTTATGTATTTAAATGTTTCTATCATATCCCCTCTGTCTCTTCTTTCTTCCAAGCTATACATGTTAAGGTCCTTTATCCTTTCCTGGTAAGTTTTTTCCTGCAATCCATGTACTAGTTTAGTAGCTCTTCTCTGAACTCTCTCTAGAGTATCTATATCCTTCTGGAGATATGGCCTCCAGTACTGCGCACAATACTCCAAGTGAGGTCTCACCAGTGTTCTGTACAGCGGCATAAGCACTTCTCTCTTTCTACTGCTTATACCTCTCCCTATACATCCAAGCATTCTGCTGGCATTTCGTGCTGCTCTATTGCATTGTCTTCCCACCTTTAAGTCTTCTGAAATAATTACTCCTAAATCCCTTTCCTCAGATACTGAGGTCAGGACTGTGTCAAATATTCTATATTCTGCCCTTGGGTTTTTACGCCCCAGGTGCATTATCTTGCACTTATCCACATTAAATTTCAGTTGCCAGAGTTCTGACCATTCTTCTGGTTTTCCTAAATCCTTTTCCATTTGGCGTTTCCCTCCAGGAACATCAACCCTGTTACATATCTTTGTGTCATCAGCAAAAAGACAAACCTTACCATCGAGGCCTTTTGCAATATCACTTATGAAGATATTAAACAAAATTGGTCCCAGTACAGATCCCTGAGGTACCCCACTGGTAACATGACCTTGTTCTGAATGTTCTCCATTGACTACAACCCTCTGTTGTCTGTCACTCAGCCACTGCCTAATCCACTCAACAATATGGGAGTCCATGCTCAATGACTGCAGTTTATTGATAAGTCTTCTATGTGGGACAGTGTCAAAAGCCTTACTAAAATCTAGATATGCAATGTCTACTGCACCTCCACCGTCTATTATTTTAGTCACCCAGTCAAAAAAATCTATAAGATTTGTTTGACATGATCTCCCTGAAGTAAACCCATGTTGTTTTTCATCTTGCAATCCATGGGATTTAAGATGTTCCACAATCCTATCCTTTAATAGGGTTTCCATTAATTTGCCTACCCTTACCTACATGTAGCTAAACTGCACTTAATTTGCCAACAACTTAGATTAGCCCAGATACACATCACCCTAGCACACACAATACATGTGAGAATCACATTCAAGGTACTTACAGTGTGGTTCAGGGGAGGTGGCCAACCCCACATTCTCCCCCTCTGCCCGTGGCGAACATGGGCCAGACTCGGGTTCTGGTGAGAACATTGGAGATGCTTTAAACACAAAGACAGGAATACAATCATTTAACAACAGCTAGTTTTAAAAGGGATGCAGAAAGTACTCCATAAACATTGAAGGTAGTAGTTACAGTGGACTGGGTAAGCAAAGGCCCCTCTTCCTCTGTCCTCCACAACAAACATCATCAATGTCTGCTGCTACATAACACCCGCAAAAAAATACAATATACACTACATCCCTTAAAATTACAAGGACCCATTGAATACACAACACATGTAGAGTACTTGCGGTCCATTTGAGGGCAGCTGTCCTCCTCCTCCTCGTGGCCCTGGCCCTCCTGACCCTGGGCCCTCCTCCTCCTCAGCAGCTGCTGCTGAAGCTACATCAACGACCAAAGAGAAAAAAAAAAAAAAAGCATTACTCAAAGTAAGACCAAATACACAAAACACCAGCACAGCCACATACAGTGGGTCTGAGGAGGCTCTGACTACAGCTCCTCATCACTAGTTTCTAAAAAATTAAAAAAACACAAGTTACTCACTATTTGAGCACACAAATAGGCAGCAACCTCTAAGCATGCTAGCACCATACACAATGCCCTTACAATTATGTACATACAAGAGCTATGACATCAATGAGCTGCATTGACCATGTTTAGAAACAGGAGCTCACCCTCCATTCCCAATGGGTCACACCCCCCCCCCCCCCAATATCATGTGTTCACTCTGAACACATGATATTGGGGGGGGGGGGTGACCCATTGGGATTTAACACATAAGCAAGTATTTTTGAAGACATTTTAAACTTGCCCACCACCATCAATATTTATTTAAAGCACAATACACAGATCAAAAAATCCACATATGACATTTTTGGTGAACAGTATCCAAGCCTCAAGCCCCACTAGCTTGAGAGCTTTTCAAAAATAAATTACTTACAAGTACAGCAATAGTAAATACATACAACATACGTGAACAAATAGCCAAAAAGATTAATATACATGTGCAGATTGACAAACCAAAACACAATTAGCAACAATAACAAATAACAAAAAACTTACAGAGGGTCAAGTATTCATTCCCCCAAATACAGCCCTGGGCTATGTGTCATTAGACATGATAGGCAACACAGACAACAGAGCCAAATCCCCCCCCCCCCCCTACAAATAACAAAGCCCAAAAAATGAAACACAAAGCAAATCACCACGAAAAAATATCCCCACCACAATATATTGGACCTTTTGCCAGCCCAAAATTTCCCTGATGTCTGACTGCTTTTTATAAGATACGTCAGACAACACACCCAGTAATGGGAACGCCCAGCAGACCAATTAACTGTGTGTGTCCTGGAAGCAAACCAACATAAGTGCAACTGCAATTTTGAGTTGGATGTAACCGGGATGAATTGCAAAGCTTTGTAGCATGCGTGGTTTATTTAGAAACTCAATAAAATGTTCTAAGTCTGGGAGCATGCCCAGTAGAACAGAAATGGCAAATTGCAAGAGAGATGGAGAGAGAGAGAGAGCTAAACAGCCTGAACTTTATTGTGGTTGGCCAAACAGTTGCATATATAGCTTTCTAAAAATACATATATAGATATTCAAATCTCTCTCTCTCTCTCTGTCTCTCTCTTTCTCTCTCTCTCTCTATATATATATATATATATATATATATATATATATATATATATATATAGATATATAGACATAGATAGAGAGATAGATATAATATATATATATATATATATATATATATTTATATGTATATATATTTATATCTCAATATTTGTAATGTTTATATAGAGGTATATAGAAAAATATATACATACAAACACATTATATATATATATATATATATATATATATATATATATATATATATAATATATATAGAGAGAGAGAGAGAGAGAGAGAGATTGAATTGAGATACAGATCTATATATATATATATATATTTTTATTTTTATTTTTTTTTGGGGGGGGGAATTCCTTTTGGGGTCCAGGTTGGTGTTTCAATGAAGATTGAACATATAGCTAAGCCCAATATCATGCCCGTCACTCATAAACATCCTTAATACATTTGGCACAATGATTAGGGAGTCTGCCTTCCTGCCCTTTGTTTGTGGGTTCCAATCCAGAAACAGCTCTCTCTATGGGCAACAATTTGAGGTCTCCAACCCTCAAAATGTTACCATCAATACTTTTGAAATTGTTTAGGACATAGGCATTTGTATAACCAAACTCTTCATAGAAACAAATTCCCACAAAGAAACAAACCACAAAAAATTCTAGATATATCAATATTGAGAGCTATAGATATATTTATGTTTTTACCAAATGTGGCAAAATATCCAGGTAGGGGATGCAGCTGCAGTAAAATCTGTTTAAAAATGCAAAGGCTTGGCCATACGTATTTACTCAATAAATATTTTGTGGGAAACCCTATATAATGTTGGGGTTCTATATAGAAGCTATATATAAGATTGTTCAAGGGAAAAATGATTGGGCAGGAAAGCCCTAAAAAACTCTGGAATGTGATGGTGTTTACTAATGAATCACTTGCTAGAAGTATGAACTGTGTGCAGTGACAACCTGCATGTTTTCCAAGTTCGCCCATTCGCCCAGTTTACATGGGCGAAAAGGCGGACTTTACCGTCAAATTCATTATACTGCCTGCTTACGTTTTGCAAAACTGACATTTTTCCAGCCTAGTTGTAATTGCGCATGCACACATGTGCCTGCTTGCAGCTCGGGACTTCAGGAGCTATTTTTACTTTTTACATTTTTGAAGAAATCTCTCTTTATATGTCACTTTTTGGCACAGTTTAAAAGCCATTCATCTCCACATGATATCCCACATCTTCCACAGTCATTTGGGCTTTTTTGGGGTGCTAAACAATGTTTTAGAAAAAAGTAGTCAAGCTTTTAGCTGAACTGATTTTAAGTCTCGCCCTGACGTTGTTGCGTCTTAGTGAATTTTACATTCGGCGTTATTGTCTGCCGGCGGTACAGTGTATTCCAATTTCATACGTTAAACTTTGCCATACCGCTGAAATCCCGACGAAGGCAAAATGGCGGTACAGTGAATTAGGCCCTTAGTCCGCCGCAATGTTGCAGTTCCGCTAAAAATCGCTAATTGCTGCCATTAATAATAAAAACAAAAATAAAAATAAAAAGTCCAAAGATCTATCCCATAGTTTGTAAACGCTATAACTTTTGCGCAAACCAATTAATATATGCTTCTTGTGATTTTTTTTCACCAAAAATATGTAGCAGAATTTAAATTGGCCTAAACTGATAAAAAAATCAGATTTTTAAAAAAAAAAATTATTGGGAATGTTTTATAGCAGAAAGTAAAAAATATTGTGTTTTTTTTTTCAAAATTTTCGCTTTTTTTTTTGTTTATAGCGCAAAAATTTAAAAACCGCAGAGGTGATCAAATACCACCAAAAGAAAGCTCTATTTGTGGGGGAAAAAGGACATCAATTTTATTTGGGTACAGCGTCGCATGACTGCGCAATTGTTAGTTAAAGTAACACAGTGCCGAATCGCAAAAAATGGCCTGTCATTAAGGGGGTAAAACCTTCCGGAGCTAAAGTGGTTAAGCCAACAGCCTTTTTAAAGGGGCAATTACAATATATCTTCTGTTGATTTGCTTGCTTAGATTAATAAGTCAACTGCTATATTTATTTTGGTAACCTGAGCACTCTCACCACAATAACATAACATTCAAATTACATACAGTGCCTTGCGAAAGTATTCAGCCCCCTTGAACTTTGTGACCTTTTGCCACATTTCAGGCTTCAATGCAAAACGTTATGTTTGGCTTAAAAGTTTGGCGTAAAAGCAACACAGCTCATCAACCTGAACACACCATCCCCACTGTCAAACATGGTGGTGGCAGCATCATGGTTTGGGCCTGCTTTTCTTCAGCAGGGACAGGGAAGATTGTTAAAATTGATGGGAAGATGGATGGAGCCAACTACAGGACCATTCTGGAAGAAAACCTGATGGAGTCTGCAAAAGACCTGAGACTGGGACGGAGATTTGTCTTCCAACAAGACAATGATCCAAAACATAAAGCAAAATCTACAATGGAATGGTTCACAAATAAACATATCCAGGTGTTAGAATGGCCAAGTCAAAGTCCAGACCTGAATCCAATCGAGAATCTGTGGAAAGATCTGAAAACTGCAATTCACAAACTTGTCTCCATCCAACCTCACTGAGCTCGAGCTGTTTTGCAAGGAGGAATGGGCAAAAATTTCAGTCTCTCGATGTGCAAAACTGATAGAGACATACCCCAAGCGACTTACAGCTGTAATCGCAGCAAAAGGTGGCGCTACAAAGTATTAACTTAAGGTGGCTGAATAATTTTGCATGCCCAATTTTCACTTTTTTATTTGTTAACAAAGTTTGAAATATTCAATAAATTTCGTTCCACTTCATGATTGTTTGCCACTTGTTGTTGATTCTTCACAAAAAATTACAGTTTTATATCTTTATGTTTGAAGCCTGAAATGTGGCAAAAGGTCGCAAAGTTCAACGGGGCCTTGATAAGGCACTGTATATTTTTTTTTTTCTGCTCTTTTGCCATGGTGGCGTACTGTTTTGTGTAGTTTGACGCTTATTCCTTCTGCAGGGGAATAACAGTTGAGTTCAGTAAAAAGCAGACTATTGTTTGATAAGTAGTATCCTTGGTTATTTTTTCTACATGGAGAATTTAATTTAACTACAGACAATTTTGGAATTTTTATGCAATTATCTTAGTGTCTATGTACATACATCAAAATCAGGCTGTTATATTTGATGTTTCTATGTGAGTTATTATATTAAATATTTTTTTTTCCAATAACTCAGTCTGTACTTACACTGCTCTTGGTTGGTGTTCTTAAAGATACCTGTTTAGGTTAAAATTAACTCAAATTAGTGAATCATTCAGGCATTCTCTGACACAACCTAACACACCCTTTACCATTACCACTCCACTTTGTAGATTTAAATATTGTCACAGGTAGTGTTGAGCGAACACGGACTGTATTATTCGTGTTCGTACCGAATAATTGGGCTTTTGTTACCCGAACATACGTGCTGGCTGCTGATTAGGGACAGACAGTAAAAAATTGTATTGTGTCCTAAAAGAATGCAGGGTCGGGTCGGAGTGCAGGCAGGGCGAGTTATTAGGGCATTTTAGGGCGAGGCTGGAGAATAGGCAGGGTCAGTGTTCTACATCGATTTTGCTGTGTGGGGGGTTGGTTGTGCAGTGCCAGTGAACGATCTTATCAACAATATTAGGGCGAGGCTGGAGAATAGGCAGGGTCAGTGTTCTACATCGATTTTGTTGTGTGTGGGGTGGTGCAGTGAACACAATCTTTTTGCCCGCTGAGGAGGAGGGAGAAAAAAATCTATTTTTATCAGTCAGTTGTGTGCAGCGTTTTTGCTTCAGTGCTGACTGTGATAAGACACTGCTGTGTTCACATGTGCTATTATTGACTGATTTTAAATTTTATACACTTTTTTCTATTCCACTATTCAATATACACCCTTTTGGGTTAAAAAAATTAAATTGTGGCATAGTCTGTACTAATCTATTTAAAAATTACAAACTTAAAGGGGAATTTTCTTTTTTTTTCCCTTCATAGCCTGCAGCAGAGCTGACTGACATAAGACACTGCTGTGTTCACATGTGCTAGTGATTTTCAATATTATACACTTTTTTCTATTCCACTATTCAATCTACACCCTTGGGGTAAAAAGAATTAAATTGCGGCATAGTCTGTATCGGTACGTGTGAGATACACCTTTCCAATTTTTGGGGCTCATCTTACACCGCCGAGGATTGCAGGGTGCTTCAGTTTGCCTCCTGCCTGTTCCGAACTCCTCCTACTCCTCATCCTGCCTTTAGGGTACAAAAAATAGTAATCAGGGCCTAGTCTGGGTCTGTACGTGTGAGATAGATACACCTTTTGATATCATATTTTCTATTCCGCTATTCAATTCCGCTATTCAATCTACACCCTTGGGGTAAAAAGAATTAAATTGCGGCATAGTCTGTATCAGTACGTGTGAGATACACCTTTCCAATTTTTGGGGCTCATCTTACACCGCCGAGGATTGCAGGGTGCTTCAGTTTGCCTCCTGCCTGTTCCGAACTCCTCCTACTCCTCATCCTGCCTTTAGGGTACAAAAAATAGTAATCAGGGCCTAGTCTGGGTCTGTACGTGTGAGATAGATACACCTTTTGATATCATATTTTCTATTCCGCTATTCAATCTACACCCTTGGGGTAAAAAGAATTAAATTGCGGCATAGTCTGTATCGGTACGTGTGAGATACACCTTTCCAATTTTTGGGGCGAATCTTACACCGCCGAGGATTGCAGGGTGCTTCAGTTTGCCTCCTGCCTGTTCCGAACTCCTCCTACTCCTCATCCTGCCTTTAGGGTACAAAAAATAGTAATCAGGGCCTAGTCTGGGTCTGTACGTGTGAGATAGATACACCTTTTGATATCATATTTTCTATTCCGCTATTCAATCTACACCCTTGGGGTAAAAAGAATTAAATTGCGGCATAGTCTGTATCGGTACGTGTGAGATACACCTTTCCAATTTTTGGGGCGCATCTCATACCGCCGAGGGTTGCAGGGTGCTTCAGTGTGCCTCCTGTTCGGACCTCCTCCTACTCCTCATCCTCATCCTGCCTTTAGGGTACAAAAAATTGTAATCGGGGCCTTGTCTGTGTTTGTACGTGTGAGATACACCGTTTCGTAAAATTTTTTCTATTCTGCTATTCAATATACACCCTGTTTGAGTGTAAAAAATTAAATTACGGCATAGTCTGTATCAGTACATGTGAGATACACCTTTTTAAATTTGTTTGGCGCATCTCCTTCCCCTGCCAAGGATGGCAGAGCGCTTCAGTTTGCCTCCTGTTCCGAACTCCTCCTACTCCTCTTCCTCATCCTGCCTTTAGGATACAAAAAATTGTAATCGGGGCCTAGTCTGTGTTTGTACGTGTAAGATACACCGTTTTATAAAATTTTTCCTATTCCGCTATTCAATAAACACCCTTTTGGAGTGTAAAAAATGTAATTACGGCATAGTCTGTATTGGTACGTGTGAGATACACCTTCTAAATTTGTTTGGCGCATCTCCTTCCACCGCCAAGGATTGCAGGGCGCTTCAGTTTGCCTCCTGTTTCGAACTCCTCCTACTCCTCTTCCTCATCCTGCCTTTAGGGTACAAAAAATTGTAATCGGGGCCTAGTCTGTGTTTGTACGTGTGAGATACACCGTTTTATAAATTTTTTCCTATTCCGCTATTCAATATACACCCTTTTGGAGTGTAAAAAATTTAATTACGGCATAGTCTGTATCGGTACGTGTGAGATACACCTTCTAAATTTGTTTGGCGCATCTCCTTCCACCGCCAAGGATTGCAGGGCTCTTCAGTTTGCCTCCTGTTCCTAACTCCTCCTACCCCTCTTCCTCATCCTGCCTTTAGGGTACAAAAAATTGTATTCGGGGCCTAGTCTGTGTTTGTACGTGTGAGATACACCGTTTTATAAAATTTTTCCTATTCCGCTATTCAATATACACCCTTTTGGAGTGTAAAAAATTAAATTAAGGCATAGTCTGTATCGGTACGTGTGAGATACACCTTCTAAATTTGTTTGGTGCATCTCCTTCCACCACCAAGGATTGCAGGGCGCTTCAGTTTGCCTCCTGTTCCGAACTCCTCCTACTCCTCTTCCTCATCCTCCCTTTAGGGTACAAAAAATTGTAGTCGGGGCCTAGTCTGTGTTTGTACGTGTGAGATACACTATTTTTTATCCTTTTTCCTATTCCGCTATTCAATATACACCCTTTTGGGGTAAAAAAAATTAAATTGCGGCATAGTTTGCATATTTGACTGTGAGATACACCCGTGCGATACTGTTGTTGTTTTGTTACGCTATTCAATAAACACCTTTCTAGGGCAAGATCATAAATTACAGAAATATGAGTAGACCGTCAAATAGGGGCCGTGGTGCTGCTGGTAGAGCTCCTGTTGCAAGTAGAGGACATGGTCGATCTGTGCCAGCTACACGCAGAAGTGTAAAACCTTCCTCAAGTGTGAGTAGGCGACAGAACCTGCAGCAGTATTTGGTAGGGCATCATGCGCCTCTACAAGTGATGAGGCCAGAAGAAGTACAGGCGATAGTAGATTGGGTTGCTGACAGTGCCTCCAGTTCCTTCACATTGTCTGCCACCCAGTCTACTGCAGAAAGGTCAGAGTTGGCACCTGCAGCCAAAGTCCAACCGTCTTTCACCTCACCCCCTTGCAAATCAGGCAAGCAGTCTGAGCCCCAAGTCATGCAGCAGTCTCTTCTTCTTTTTGATGACTCTGTCAGCAGGGTTTCCCAGGGCCATCCACCTAGCCCTGCCCCAGAAGTGGAAGAGATTGAGTGCAGCGATGCCCAACCACTTATTTCTCAAGATGAGTACATGGAAGGACCATCGCAGCACGTCTCCGATGATGACGAAATGCAGGTGCCAACTGCTGCGGCACTCAGAATTGTGGAGACCAACAAGGAGGGCAGGGGTGAAGACTGGGTGGAAAATGATGTGGAGGACGATGAGGTCCTCGACCCCACATGGAATGAAGGTCATGCAGGTGACCTGAGTAGTTTGGAGGAAGAGGCGGTGGTCGCACAGAGCCACCAGCACAGCAGAAGAGGGAGCAGGGTGCAGAAGCGGAGCGGCTGTGCCCTAGACACTATGCCTGCTACTGCCCAACGCAGCAAGGGAACGAGCTAACCAAAGCCAGCTCAAAAGAGTTCTCTAGCGTGGAAGTTCTTCAGAAAATGTGCTGATGACAGGACACGAGTGGTTTGCACCCTGTGCAATCAGAGCCTGAAGCGAGGCATAAACCTTTTCAACCTGAGCACAACCTGCATGATCAGGCATCTAAGTGCAAAGCACGAGCTGCAGTGGAGTAGACACCTTCAAAACCAAGAAAGGTCTCTGGCTCCTCCTGCTTCCTCTTCTGCTGCAGTCTCAGCCTCTCCAGCCACATCTGTAGTGATACCGGCACCTGCCACCCCGCAAACAGACGATCTGTCAGCAACACCACCACCTGGGTCACCAACCATCTACACAATGTCCCGTCGAAACGTTCAGCTTTCCATCTCCCAAACACTTGAGAGGAAGAGGAAGTACCCCCCTACCCACCCGCAATCCCTGGCCCTGAATGCCAGCATTTCAAAATTCTTGGCCTTTGAAATGCTGTCATTCCGTCTGGTGGAGACGCACAGTTTTAAAAGCCTTATGTCGGTGGCTGTCTCACAGTACGTCGTGCCCAGCCGCCACTACTTTTCCAGGCAAGCCATCCCTTCCCTGCACAACCAAGTGGGGGAAAAAATCAGGTGTGCACTGCGCAACGCCATCTGTGCCAAGGTCCACCTAACTACCGATACGTGGACCAGTAAGCAGGGTCAGGGGCGTTATATCTCCCTAACGGCACACTGGGTAAATGCAGTGGCGGATAGGCCTGAGGCGGATAGCAATTTGGCGCACGTCCTTCCACCACCGAGGATTGCAGGGCGCTTCAGTTTGCCTCCTGTTCCTAACTCCTCCTACTCCGCTTCCTCATCCTCTACCGCCTCCTCGTTCGGTCAGCGTAACACCTTCACCACCAACTTCAGCACAGCCAGGGGTAAACGACAGCAGGCAGTTTTAAAACTTGCCTGTTTGGGGGAAAAACCACACACCGCGCAGGAGTTGTGGAGGAGGATGGAACAGCAGACAAATGAGTGGTTGCTGCCAGCGAGTCTCAAGCCCGGCCTGGTGGTGTGCGATAACGGGCGAAATCTCATGCCTGGCGCATGTGCTGAATTTGGTAGTGCAGAGGTTCCTTAAAAATTAGTATCTGATTAAATCCGCGCTAAGGCTATCCAAGGATAAATTATGTGCACTGATAAGCTGCAGCCTCCCTTGAACTATAGCCGAAAGGCTATATAAATAAGTATGTAGGAATGAAGGTGATGGCGCTGCTTAATCTATAAAGTGCAAATAAGTGCTGAAATATATAAATATTGTGTGTTATACTCAAATGTAATTGAAGAATAAATATATAAATATGTATTGTGAAGGTAAAACTCAATAATTGAAATGAAAAAATAAAAAATGTATAATGATTAAAAAATATGAAACATGGCCACCAGAGGACGTAGTGCAAAGTGAAAAAAGTGCTACAATGAATAAATATGCCTTCGTATATATATCCAATAATAAATATGTGACAATTTGGATAAATGATCAACAAAATTAATACAGAATAAACAGCCTTAAATAAATGTGGACTCAAATTGATAAATGAGTAAATAAGTGAATAAATATAAATGGTGATAAATGAAACAACAAATAGTGCTGGGTGAATCCAATATCTAAATGGTAGAAAGGTACGGGAAAATTTATATATAAAATAAATAAATGTGCAGGAAAAAAATGTGCAGGAGAATTTTATACAAAATGCAGCAAGAGGTGGTAATTTATCAGTTCATATAATAAGATGAGTCCGTGAATGGTGGATGTGCGAGAAGTAAATGTGCGGGAAACTTTTATACAAAGTGCAGCAAAAGGTGATATTCGATCAGTTCATATGCTAGGATAAGTCCATAAATTGGTGAATGTGCCCAGAAAAATAAGTGAACGGTATCTTACGGTGACCCCCAAGGTGGGTGACTGGTGAGTTGCGGGATGACTCCTATTAGAAAACCTACTCACCAGATGTACCCACCCCACACAGGGGTATAGAGCGGGTACTGTGAATGTGTCTTGCTGGTCCTTGCTCTGTGTGGTGGTTCCCTTCCTGGGGGAGATGTGATGTGGGGTCTACTTCTCTTATGGCAGAGCAGGTCCGAGGGAGATGTTTCCCATCTCCTTACTGGCAAACAGAGCGATAATGCTAATGTGCCCTAGGTGATTAGGGTGTGCCCAGGCACACCCGGCACACCCTGTGTGCACACCTATGACACCGCCACATCCACCACCACCTCAACCTCCCTCCTACTCCATATGGGCCTCGTCCTTCACAGATGAAGAACATTGTTTTATTTTTCTGGTTTTTTTTTTGTTGTTTTTTAAGTTATTTCCCTATCCACATTTGTTTGCAGAGCACTTGCCATGCTCTTAACTACGTTTTGCTGCCATTTGCAGCACTCTAGCCCTTTCCATTGGTGTTTTAGAGCCATTTTAGTGCCTGAAAGTTCGGGCCCCCATTGACTTCAATGGGGTTCGGTGTCAAGTTCGGAAAAAGTCAGTGTTCGGCCGAACCCGCCGAACACGGACATCCAGGTGTCCGCTCAACTCTACTCCTGAATTTTATTATCCATGCTGTCATAAAATGGTGATTTAAGGAAGTAAATGTTTATAGTATGATAAAAAACACACTGACTTATGATTGCACCACACACGTTGTAAAGCTCAGCAAGAGAAACTGCGACAGACTTGGACACAAAATTTTGTGGTGACTTTGGCTGCAGTTCTACAACAGAATGTTGCTTAGACCAAATTAGCCATTCTCAACCAAAGGTTAGACTAAATTAGCTAATATGCCGCACTAATGGGCACTGATAGGTGGCACTGATATGCAGCACTGATGAGTACTGATAGGCGGCACTAATGGGCACTAGTAGGCGGCACTAATGGGCACTGATAGGCACTGATGGGCAGCACTGGTGAGCAGACACTGATGGGCACTGAAAGGCAGCACTGATTGGTGTCACTGATGTGCACTGATTGGTGTCACTGGTGAGCACTGATTGGTGTCACTGATGGGCACTGATTGCTGTCACTGTTGGGCACAGACTGGCATCACTTGCTGGGCACTGTTTGAGCTGCTTTACTAATGGGTTCTTTTAGTCCCAGTTCACATTAGTGCGATGGCAGACATTGCATGTGATTCGGAGCGCACTGCTCTGAAAATCACATGTGATGTCTGTGCGATGCGAATTCAGCCATACAGATTGTATGGCTGAATTTGCATCTGATTCAAACTGAACACGCACAGGACCCTTTTTTGGGTCCGCAGTAGCAGGGCCGCTGATAGGGGGGGACCACCAGCCCTCTTGTAGGGGGCCCAAGCACACAGGGGGGCCCACACAGAGAGGGGGATTAGTGATGGACAACAAATACAGAAATCTTCCTCCAGCACCTGAATCTGATCTGTCCCTCTCCCTGCTATCAGCTTTTATCTGTTGAGAAAGAGACAGTCGTCCCTCACTAATCCCCCTCCCTTGTGTGAGCCCCCCTCCCAGCACTTATCTCTGCTCAGGAGTTTATTTGTAAATTGTAACTTTGTTTCTCTCTCTCTGTCTCTCTGATCACTGAGCTCCAACTGCCCAGCCTGTATATTTGTCTCATCTCATCTTCTTTTTTATTTAACATTGTTTTTTTTTTTTTATTAGATTTAGCAGGAATTATGCGAGTTATGTTATATTTGTGTCTGATAATAGTGATTTTGTTGTAATTTTAGCTAAATATAACTGTAATATTTTCTTGGGGGGGGGGGCCCTGCCAGGTAGTCTGTACGGGCCCCGCGATTTTTAACAGCAGCCCTGCGCAGTAGAATCGGATTGCATGGTGGTTCACACCTATGCGATCAGATTCATGTCCTTTTTTGGGTTCGCAGTAGAATCGGTTTGCATGGTGGTTCACACCTATGCGATCAGATTCATGTCCGAGCTGACAGTTCACACTGCAATATGTGAACTGATATGGGGGTGTCGTTAACTTTTTATTGACACCCCAGCAATTCGCATATTGCAGTGTGAACTGCCTGTGATTTGAATGCGATGCGGGTTCCCGCATCGTATATGTGTAAACTGAGCCTTAGCCTTATACTGTCAGTATACCCAGCTGACAGCCCTGAACAATGTATCCTGGACTGGAATCTGACTCACTCTACTGTGCTGAGAATGACACCACCCAAGCCTGACATTGCTTCAAGCTAATCTTTACTGACTATACGTGAGTTACCAAGTTGCTTTCTTTTAATAATAAATGTGCCTTAGTTACTACAGTCAGATCACACCCTCTGCTATTTTTATTTGTACTTCTAGAGATCCATCAGTCTCCGAGATGCTCCATAGAGTGTTTGGAGCACAGCAAGAATTCACTCTGAAGTTTCTGTTTGAGGAGTTTACGCTTTTTCCTGCTGAACTCTATACATAAATGCTTTATGCATATGTAAAAATTAAAAAAAAAGAGCTCACCAGCGAACAAGTGCCCCCCAGAGTCCCCCAAGGAGCTGAACAGACACCAATGTGCCCTGGCGTACCCAGTTAAAAAATTCAAGGCAATGGCCAATGCTTCAGGAACAATTTTAAAAGATGAGTGTTATCCTGCAGATGACTTTCCAAGCCTCTTACCGGATTTCCAATCCACTTATGACAAATGGGTCCAATAAACTGTCAAAACCATCAACTGTGTGTCTTCTCCTTTATTCACCTTTGTTTCCCAAATATCTTCAACTCGTCACGTGTGAAACCCAAAAGAAACTCATACAGTGTAGTATTTTATAAATAAATGGAAATAAATATATCTATATTGAGCTCACATGTGAATATACCAACATCTCTCTTCCAATCTTCTCAGTGCTCAACATTAATACCAGGCATAAAGTGCAAATTCATGATTCCAAATATTCAATATGATAAAGAGTAGATACATTTATATGGTCTTACTGAGGGCAACTATAATGCTAATTCAGCCTGCAATTAAATTTAGCTTGACAGCCCTGTTCTAGAAGGTCCCAGAGGCCTGGATGGGTCCTCAGAAAACTGTTATCCTTAACCCTTGCTTGGGGATTCTTCAAGTTGAAAGTACCCGCATCTAGTTTGGGGATTTTTGACTAGCCAAAGTGTGCAAGTATTCTAGAGGGAGAACAGTCTGGGACCGGTGCTAAAGCCTTTGAGTGTTCAAGTTGTCCTCAAGTTCTTCAGTGACCAATTTCCTATCCCCATCCAAGTTATAACCGCTAAATAAAAAAATAAAATAAAAAACAAGCTCAAGGACTGGTTTATTGACTGTGGAGTGCCTCAAAGAAATGTGTGTTGCCTGGCTGTGCAGGTGAAGGGGGACCCAAAAATCCAGAAGCTCTTTAGAGTTCAATAAAGTCTATTCATTCCAAAATTTAACAATAAAAACAAAGGAAATATTGAAGTATTTTCCAATGACAATTGTCAAGATTCGTCAAATGTACTGAGAATTTTCTTGTATGGCCAGCTTTAGTCTTCTATGTAAACTATGTTGCATTTGAGAAGCACTAACTCCTTATGAGTTTGTCCTCCTATAACTGGTATTTCAGTTTGATGGGTATTTGATGGGTTCTTGTCGGATGGTTCACTAGCATCTAATACATTTTGAGGATTCCCATAGTGAGATTGCTACATTAAAAGGGTTCATTTAGTAAAGGAGTAGATCCACTGGATCAGCATGACAGTCAGGAAACAAGTATTTTGGAAGAAGCCATTGATGTCACTGTCAGAAACTCTGTGCTGTTATTATATTTATGATCGAAATGGTATACCCATCTGGAATTAACTGGATGTGTCTGAAATTTACCTGTGAGGTAGGTTTATTGCAGGAACACTGGCAGATTACATTAAATAACAGGCTAAACTGGTTTCCAGGGACAAAGTTGCTGCTAACAAAGTTCGAAGAAAGTCTAAAATCAGACCAGGGCTTTACAAACCAGAGGGGAATAAGTATGCTATGGGCACTGTTGTGAATTGTGGGTATGGCAAAATTGTACACAGTGGGAACAGTGGTAGAGGATTAAAACTTGAACCCACTCACTGGTTACATGGTGACATGGTAACATAGCACCCAAAAATTAGGCTTGAATTACAGATTAGAGCGAATTGGAGTCTAAAAGAAAAGTACAAACCACAGAAGAATCATTTGTAAAAATTAAACTCTTCTATTACATGCTTTCTGCATACAGTTTACCATGAAGACAAAACCGCATAGACATAGACAGTGACTACCTATTAACCAGCAACTGTTGTATAATATATATAGAGAGTGCAGTAGTTAAGAGTATTAAATACACAGTGCAGGGATCAAGAGTGTGTTTTGTACAGAGTGCAGGGGTCAGGAGTATTGAATACACAGCACATAGGTAAAAATTGAATGGTTACAATTGCATATAATACGGAGTGCAGGGGTCAGGAGTGCAAAATGAATATAGTGCACAAGTCAGGATTATGTATTACACAGAATGCACAGGTCAGAAGTGCATAATGCACAGAAGGATTTAAGAATGCATACGGCATACAACAAAAAAATTACCTCCCTCATCAAGCTAAAATTCCCACCTCCCCCCAGTTCAGTTGTCCTCCCTTTCATGTTCTTAGACTTGGAATCTTATCAACCAAAAAGCAATTTTATTCAGTGGTCAATGGAGGGTCTTCTCTACACGTTTTCCTGATCAACGCTCTGCTTCATTAGGAGACACATAGAGGTAAGTATCTGTAATGTAAATAATAGATGAAATGCAATTTCCTATGGGTTTTTTTTGCCATATGTATGATGTAGCACCCTACAGGTAGGTGCTAGGTAAAAGTATGATAAAGGAAAATAAATTGGCAGCACTCCAGGTTGAGTCAAAATCCAGATTTATTGACTGGACATCCAAATATGACAATCGTGACAAGGTAGACGTGTTTCACATGCTGACTATGTGCTTAATCATACATCTATGATTAAGCACACAGTCAGTGTGTGAAACGCGTCTACCTTGTCACGATTAGGGATGATCGAACTTTTGAAAAGTTCGGTTCGGCCAGAACATCCGAACTTCCCGAAAGTTCGGCCCGGATTTCAGAACCCCATTGAAATCAATTGGACCCGAACTTCGGTAATCAAAAAACACAATTTTTAAGCCCTAAAACCCAATAAATGCCCCTAAAAAGTGCCTAGGGTTCTGGGTCATGCCCCATTAACTATTAATCACACAAAAAAACGTTCTTAAAAATTGTCATTTTTGATAAAAAAGCCAATTATTGAAAAAAAAAAAAGAGAGATTTTTTTGATTTTGACTTTGGATTTAGTATCTGGGGGGGTCTAAAAAGTGTACATGTGAAGTTTCGGCTCTGTAGCATGTCCAGAACCATGAAAAAAAAAAAGATAATTTTTCAGTAGAACAGGGATGTGGGACCCTCCTTTTACACCTATATGATCTTTTTTTCTGGTTCTGGACATGCTATAGAGCTGAAACTTCACAGGTACACCTTTTAGATCCCCCAGACACAAAATCGCACAAAAAAAGTTCCTAAAAATTGTCATTTTTGATAAAAAAGCCAATTATTGAAAAATTAAAAAAAAAAAAAGAATGAGATTTTTTAGAAAACTTTCAGCACAGGAGGTTGGCTTCGCTGCTGTAACACCTTGCCGGTTTAATAGCAGGCATTCTTTTGGGTTCTTTGCAGTCAGGAAAAACATCTGAACTTGTGTATAGTGGTAATGTGCACAAGTTCTGATGTTTTGTCTGCCTCCAAAAACTCCCAAAAAATGCCAGCAAAAACACACCTGGGCATTTTTTTTTTGACGCTAGCGTTTTTTTTGGCATTTTTTGGGGTTCTTTTGAGGCAGGCAAAACATCTGAACTTGTGTATAGTGGTATATATACACACATAATTATATGTATATAGACACCTAGCCATATATAGGTGTGATAGTAGCAGAAATATATTACTGTAAATGATTTCATTAGCGCAAGCATATATTTCTGCTACTATCACACCTATATATGTCTAGGGGTATATATACAGACATATATGTGTATATATACCCCCTATACACATGTTCAGATGTCATGTCTGACATCAAACATGTCCTCAAAAAAGCACTGGCAGTGGCAGCCCCTGCAGCATGAAAAATGCTTGTTGGTGAGAAGCCATATTCCTGTCCCGAAGCAATTCAGAGAAATGATCATTTCTCTATAGCGGTCACCCTGCTATGGAAGGGTTTTGTCACCCTTCCATAGCAGTCACTGTTAGTTAACCCTACACTACACTACGGTCCCCTTACACTTAACACTTTCCCTACAGAAACTTTTTTGAAGCTAACTTAACTGTAAAGGAGCACTCTAACTACACTAGATATCCCTTTCCTCACACTAATAAATGCTAAATGACACTTTTAAATTAAAATTAACAGAACTGCTTCCACTCTCTTCCATGTCCAGTATAACAATGCTAGGAATATGGCGGTGGCGATCTTATATACTGGGGGGCGTATTCACTAATGATTGGTCTAGGGACCCCCTAGTCACTCCAATCACATTCCTAGCATTCTCCTGCCCCCTCAATTGGCTTTTGCTAATGGTTCTGGTCCAATCACGGGCTTTTAAAGCCCATTTCCTGAAGCATTGCATTTTGGTCGGTTCTGGTTGCCGAATTCCAAACTTCTTGGGCAAAAAGTTCTAAATTCGGCCGAACCTCGAACACCCAATGTTCGGGCCGAATGGTGGACCCGAACCGTTCGATCATCCCTAGTCACGATTTTCATATTTGGATGTCCAGTCAATAAATCTGGATTTTGACTCAACCTGGAGTGCTGCCAATTTCTTTTCCTTTATCAAGTTTTCACGGAGGCGAGCCGGGGCATGCACCGGTGTGAGTCATCAGGCAATTACACCCCCTTGAGCAGGTAAAAGTATAGTGGGCCTTGGCTGCCTAACAGCAGGGCCATGATTTCAGCTGGCTGTTATGTCTCCCAGGTGTGTCTGCTGAGAGGGGAGTCTCCCTACTGGCTTCATGAGAGGATTCTCATTGGGCAGTGGAGGAAACCCAATCAGAGACACACTCATGCTTGTATCTACCCCAGAAGGCAGATTCTGCCGCAGAGGATTCTGGCAGTGGGTATAAGTTTTGAGGGAACGCATGACGCAGCATCTTTGGAGGGAAGCAGAGTCCCAGAAGGGAGAATACAACTGTCTCTCCTCCTGTCAGAAGGATCGGGTGTTCCGGGTGGCTGCCTGGGAATCCAGAGAATGCTGAGTTGAGCTGCAGAGGGGATCCGGTGTGCCAAGGACCAGTGGAGGAAGAGGGGTTCAGTTGCAGGAAAGCCTGCCAACGTTGTGAGTACTGTGAACTGCCCCTAGGGGTCTGTCAAGTGTAGAGGGGACCACTCCAGAGAAGGTTCCAGGGATACAAAAGTCAGCTAGCTGTAAAAGGGGGTGCCTAGTCAGAGAACCTTAAGTGTTAGAGGGGGTACCTAGTCAGAGGACCCTGAAGTGTTAGAGGGAGTACCTAGCCAGAGGACCCTGAAGTGCAAAAGGGGGCACCAGTGGTTGGGCCCTGAAGAGTCAATGTACAGTGTGCAGTGTACAGAGTTAAGAGTTGCAGCATCACAAGCAGTGACAAGGAGCTACCTCAACCAGTGAAGGGTTGGAGGGAGCTGTTCAGGGACTTTTGAGCTAAATCGAGTGTCAGGACTCAGGAGTCAAGAGTTCTACAGTCCTGGATGTTCTGAGTTAACAAACAAGTTAAAGTCGAGGTTCCAGCACTAATTCAGCAAAGCAGTATTTTCAAGTGTCAGGAAGCGGTGGTCGGCATTCAGCTGGCGTCAAGACAGCGCTAGCAGGCATTTTTGTACAAAGTCCCAGTTAAGCCTAGAAGAGCCAGAGGAGTATTCCACTCATTCCCTTCTCCCATCCCCAATATACAATAAACAAAACAAACTAAAGATGCCAGAATGGTCATTGTCTCAGTTCTCACACCTTGGTTCACAACTTAAATGTGTTGGAAGTGTTACCGGTACTAATGGCAGACCCACCTCAGGCTCAAACATTGCTACAATAACAATATCATTTTGAAAACACTTACTTAGAACAGTAATAGTAATACTACAACAATGTAATATAAAACATAGCCTGCATCCAGACTGGAAGCCGGCCATCATCCCTAAAACACGAGCCAAGCGCTCAATTGACTATAAAAACATTCAATGCATTAGAAATATCACGGTAGTGTTCCTAAGAACCCAAAATGTATCCCAATGGGGGAAGGTACAAATACATAAATACCTACTCCTCCTGATTGGTATTCCTGATTATTCCCCTTACGAGGTTATAAGAGTAAGGGTTCTGTGTAATTTTGTGAATATTAATGAATATAATTATTTGTTATAAACCACATATCAACTCATACTAACTACATTGTCAGCTGCACTTAATTTTTGCCCAAGCTCCCAGATAGTAACAAGAGTGGAGCATGCTTGCTCAGCATGTCAGCAACACCGCTTATAGTCTCCACCACAGGGTGACAACACAGGTGCACAATCAGGAGACAGTTGTCACCAGTCGTGCTATAACAGAAAGAGCTTAGAAATGGACCTTCATCGCCCAAGATTCTTTTAATGAAAGCTGCAGATTTAAAAAGGGTCCAGAAAATGACTTTGGAAATTACTTGAACATCTTAAAACATATTTGAGATTTTAGATATTTTGTTCAGAACTTATTAAAAAAAAAACAAAAAAAAAAAAACAGAATAATTTTCAGATCAAAAGGAAGCATGCTGAGTGCTGACTTAATGGGTATCAAGTTTCCTGCTTAGTCTTGGGTTTAAATTCCAAAGAATATAAGCTCTTCTGTTTCTGGAGTTGATCTTAGAGGTTTAATATGCAGTATGAAATGCTTACCCCGAAGGAGCCCCTGATATTTTGGTTCCCTGATTCTGGATGCTAATAACTTTCCTGGTGATGCCACACCCTCTGGCATACCAAATCTAGGTCAGTGTGATTTATTTAGGAACATATTCCCAATTGGCAAAAAAATAAAAATGTAAAATAGCAAACAGTAAACAGTAACAGTTATTATATTGTCACAACATCATGAATAACTGCCAGACCAAAAGCCAGAAGTGGCATTGGGAACCCCACTAGCCAGTGTATTTTTAAATGTTGGGGCCCAAAGTTCCATCATTTGAATGATCAGCATGTGGTGGAATCAACAATATGGAGTATGGGGCAAACTGTGTCCTAAAAATAGGTGAAATTGTCCATTTAAGAAGTGGTCAGGAAGTTGTGGCCAGCAGCCTCTCACCACCAAATGATCTGTGATTGCGCCTCTTTCTGCTCTCTGCCTTGATCTGGTGACCTCAACTGTGACCCTGGACTTTGCTATGACAATCTTCCATGGCTGTGTCCTCTGGGTAGACGTGGCAGCAGAGTCTCTCTCTCTCTCCAGCATCCGTGTCCCACACTAAGGCAGGCAACTCTCCAAGACTGCAGCTCTCTCTCTAATGATAATCTCCTAACTCCCCACAAGACTGCCCCAAGCCCGGGGCTTCCTTCCCTTTTTTTTTGTCATGCAGTTTTCCAGTCTCTTGGAACTTGTAGTCCTGCCCCATTCCTGGCTTAATAGAGGGATGTCTCCTGGGGACTACATTTCAATAATCTCAGGCAGTTCCCAGCAGCCCTCTTTCCTCTCAGGCTGCAGAGAAGCCAACAAGTGTCCTCTCATGTCCTGAAGAGGTTGGCAGGCATGCTCTCTGGCACAACTTTCAAGTGTCCTTTCTCCCCCCTCATGGCAGCCGAGGAGAAGTAGAACAACTGCAGTGCCAGCTGTGTATGTGTGTGGCACTTGAGTGACAGCCTAGTCTATGCGGCTGCTCTCTGCTGGCATTGTGGCCTGTATACATACCTGTATGATGCTGCGGAATATCTCAGCACTATATAAATATGAAAAATAAATTAACAC
Source organism: Pelophylax lessonae (assembly GCF_965119305.1). NCBI lineage: Eukaryota > Metazoa > Chordata > Amphibia > Anura > Ranidae > Pelophylax > Pelophylax lessonae. The sequence continues at coordinate 51,113,885 of NC_138773.1, forward strand.
TACTAAGCTTTGCAGTGATACCGCCGAGGGGCAGTCGGTACTAACCGTTTTTTCTGCCACAACTACAGAAGCTACCTGTCCCCATAAGCAGTGGTCCATTCACATTGGCTTCAAAAAGCAGCCTAGGGTGTGTCTTTTTAAGTTTTATTGCTCAAAGAACATCAACAGGAGAGGAGAACTGGGGCATGGGATACTCCAAAATGCTCAGTAGTTAGTAATTAGAGGTCCCAGCTGAAGACAATGGGATAAGTCTCTGTGTTGGCATCTGGTTCCCTTGTGCAAACACACTACTGCTGGTACCCAGTGCAGCTTCCAGTATTTTACCCAGTCACATGGATCAGTTTAAGGTCACTTACTCACAAGCCCTCAGGACAGCTGCCTCCTTCCTTCTTCCTTCAGGCACAGTCCAGTGAGTGAGATAGCACCTCTCAGGACCAAATCTCTTGTGGTGTGGCTCTGCAATCAGCTCCAAGCAAAGTCAACTTCTGGCACGGCTGAGATCCTCAAAAGCAGCTGTTCAGTCCATGGGCAGCCTGGGGATAGCAACCTGGCTCTGGAACCCTACTGGGGAGGAGGAACCCTGCTCTCCAGGATCTCAAACTATTTATCTCCTTTCCAGCTCCCTGGGCACTTCTCCCAATGGGATTGGCTGGAATCTTCTGCCCTAAAATCTTGGCTAAAAATGTTAAGCTGCTCCAGATGAGCTGTCAAAATGTTTCCTGCTGCAGACTTGTTCCGAGGGTGCTAGCACAGTCCGTCTATCAGTACAAATGAATGAAGTAGTTTCGGAATGTGCTCACAAGCACTATCTATAGCGTGAAAAGCGTTACCTTCAATTGTCCCTGCACGGTCTTTGATGTTTATATGAATTGCAAATAAAGTATTCCAGGAAAGTGCAGCAGATTCCATACCTTTGTACTAAGATCTTTCAGAGGCAGGAGAAGCAATCAAACTCTTAGCCTGTGAGACCCCTGAGCAGACCAGAACAAATGATCACTTCTCCCTTGTTTACAGAAGGAGCCAAGAACTATATTTGAAGGGTGTTAAAACATAGTTAACTGTCCTGTCCTAGAAAGCCAGGTCATAGACTCCTTCATGAATTTAGCAAGAGTTGTACTTTTATAATCATAGCAAATTTAGGTTACTGTAAGGCCTCATGCACATTGGACATTTTTACAGAAACATAGAAACATAGAATGTGTCGGCAGATAAGAACCATTTGGCCCATCTAGTCTGCCCAATATATCTGAATCCTATGAATAGTCCCTGGCCCTATCTTATATGAAGGATAGCCTTATGCCTATCCCATGCATGCTTAAACTCCTTAACTGTATTTGCAGCTACCACTTCTGCAGGAAGGTTATTCCATGCATCCACTACTCTCTCAGTAAAGTAATACTTCCTCATATTACTTTTAAACCTTTGCCCCTCTAATTTAAAACAGCTGCTGTTTTTGGCTTCAGGCATTTTTTTCTGCAGCCAATAAGCCAATAAACTCCCCAGCATGTTATCCTATGTTTCAATGCACACATAGGCTGTTATCAGCAGTTTTTGCCAGGGGCGTTTTCTGGTTGGAAAAAAACTCAGAACTAGTGGGTTTTGAGAGGAGTTTTTCAGCTGTAAAAACACTCTAACTCTGATAAAAGTGAAAAAAAGCTTAAAAACCCCAAAGAACGCCAAACAACTTGGCTATTCTGCATTTATCAATGTTTTTGAGCCATAAGCCTTTGTAGTATAATTTTGTTAAGAAAAAGCTAAAAAACACTACAGATAAAAAAAAACGCTGAATAATGCTACTGCAAAAACACTGAAAAACTCATTCTACAGCTATAGCTTTCTACAGCTAACGCCAATGGCGTTTTTATAACGTCCAGTTTGCACGAGGCCTAAGGATCAACTAAATCTACAGATTTGATTTGCTTTGCCAAAGCTCCAGGGCCAAAGGATTTCGTTTTCATATATCCCCAATGACCCTGAATCTTGACAGTTGACACCATAAACTATATTTATACTTTCATAGAACACTATGAAATCTTGTGGCCCATATATTTTAGGTTACCGGTTACTGCTTCATCCTGCCAGTTGAATAAAACTGTGCCTGGCTTATATAGAACCTGTGGAACCTGGGATAGAGACCTGGTCTTTTTCAAAGCTTTGTATTTTAAGATGTCATCTTGATAAATTAAATTCTCATCCTGATTACTTGTTCCAGGTCACTACCTCACAAGGTAGTGAAGCCAGGATAAGGTTGACAGAACCTTCCCAAACAAGTTCTCCATGGCAGCTCTTATGTTCTCATCGTTACAGGCTTGCTTTACCGTTTTACTGGCAGAGCTGTTTTTACATTTTACGCGCACATGTTAGGTCTTAAAATTTGTTTAAAACCCTCAAACATTATATATTTTCTGATAGCAGAGCACCTGGAAAATTAAAAAATGGTAGTTCCAATTTTTTATGTCAAACAATATCTACTCAACGGTTTGTCAAGCACATATTTTCTGCAAAAACTACACTTTTAGGGTACACAAACGCAATATATTACCCAATTGTTTGGTAAAGTATAAAAGGTGAGGATGTGCTGAGCAAATAGATATCCAACATGTCACACTTTAAAATTGTACGTGCCCACAAAACAACCACAAACTTTGGTACAGTAGATATATTTTCCATAGGTGGTGCTTTCAAAAGCCCCTACAGGCCAGTGGTGGATCCAATTCAATTGCCCCCCCCCCCCCCAAAAAAAAAATATTACCCACTCCCGTCCCAAGTCAAGTGTCTCTCCCGGGCCAGCAGCAGTGGCGAGCGCCGAGAGCCCTTGTTATTGTAGTACCACCGCGCCGCTGGCCTATGAGTCCCCTGCAGTGTACTGGTTGCTATCGCCGCCTGGCGTCTAGCAGCCAGTGACGTCACGACGGCCTGGCGAGGAGGAGAGCAAGGTCCCAGCATTCAGAGTGGAGCCTTCTCCGCAGCGCGCCTAGTGGAGTGTTGGCTCCACCCACCTCCTCCCTCCAGCTTCTCCTGACTCCAGGCCAGCGAGGTGAAAGATGCAAGCAGATGTCTGATGCTGGCTCAGCCTGGCAGCCTCCTTAGAGTCTCTATTGCTCTTCCATGGGAGCCACTTCCTACCCTTTAAAAGTGAGTACAATTAGTAAACTCTAATACACTCTATTGTCTAAAATCACCCAATACAGTCAGGTATGGTTCCCATATTTATGAAAAAAGTACTTATGAAAATCATATGTAGATAACACAGTCGCAATTTATTATTTGTCTACCTGCTATTCTGTGAAAGTTAAAATCAGTATTTTTTGCTAAAAAATTACTTAGAACCCCCAAAACATTACATTTTTTTTAGCAGAGACCCTAGAGAAGAAAATGGAGATTGTTGCAATACTTTATGTCACACCGTATTTGCGCAGCGGTCTTAGAATCACAATTTTTTAAAAAAAAAAATACACTTATTTGAGTAAAAAAAAAATAAGAAAACAGTAAAGTTAGCCAAATTTTTTTTCTCTAGTGTGAAAGATAATGCTACGCCGAGTAAATTGATATCAAACACGTCATGCTTCAAAATTGCGCATGTTCCTGGAATGGCAACAAACTTTGGTACTTAAAAATCTCCATAGGCTTTAAAATTTTCTACAGGTTACCAGTTTAGAGTTACAGAAGAGGTCTAGGTCTAGAATTATTGCTCTCGCTCTAACGATCACGGAGATACCTTTTCGGGCAGTGCCCCTCCCGAGACTAGACTCTGGATTCGCCCCTGCTACAGGCAGGCCCGACCCTACCATGGGTCCCGCTGGGTCCATTGGACCCAGGCAGAACTTGAAGAGGGGCAACAAATTGGCTCCCAAGATTTTTTTTTTCAGCAGTTTTGTGTGTCATCAGTTTGCAGGGGGAGTTACAGGCGGCATTTCCCCATCTCATACTGCCGCCCTTAATGCAAACTAATGAGTATGAGGAGGTGGAGTTTCCCCTCCGGGGAACGTCCCTCACATGATCTTGGTGTGTGCAATGACATCAGACATCAGGGCACTCCATCTCACGCAGGGCAGGCTGGATCCTCTAGGGCGGTGGCAGTGGCATACACAGGAGTGACAGGAGGACTAAGGACAGACAGTGGGTGTTTGGTGGACCGGTCCAGTGGTGAGTTATGGAAGAAGATAACAGTATATATAATATTTTCTAAATGTTATATTCATATAAAATAATGGATGTAGATGCCTTTTGTTGAGAGTGATTTTTTTTTTTTTTTCATTCTTGGTCCCAGGCAGCTCAATGCCTTGGGCTAGCCCTTCCTAGAGGGCAATACTTTAGAGTTAACCCATAATCCTGACCCTATAATTATTCCTCTTACTCTGATGTGCATGGTGGCATGTAACATTGGTAAAGCAATTTATATTAAATAGCCTAACTGGGGAAGTAAAGATATTATCACAGGCTCTGGAAGGGAATTAGTGGGGGTCAGTCGAGGAGGGTTTTTTTGATTGGCAGTTGCAGGAAAAGTTCCCCTGGGTTCATGCGCCTGGCAACTTGGACCCCTTATGTCTCATAGGCCTCAGGTGCTTGGTGGGACCTCCTATAGACTAGGCCTGGAACCACTGTAGACAGTGAGATTTCTTGTAAGCGTGAGTAAGATTCCGGACATGGCCCTTGAGCCGACTTGAATGTGGAACCTCAACAATATAGTGAACCAGAGGGGTTCTTGGGGTGTCAGATCTGCCATCACTGAAAACCTAAACTGTAGGAATTGACACAGGATCTAGCTTAACATTCCACTGCAAAGGAGACACTACATTGTTATCTGGTGCTTTGTTAGGGAAAAGCCCTCACTTCCTGTCCTGCTGACAACGGTTTCACTTCAGATAGGGGAGTGTGTGAGTAGTAGTGAGGGAATATCTGCAACAGGGTTACAGACCTCTAACTGCTATATCTGCATATCTTGTTCTGTTGAAAAACAGCAGGTTTACTGGCTGGATAATCTGGTAAAAATAATGGAAATAAAACCTAAAAAACAAAACAAATGCAGCTACCAGATCTAAGCATTGGTTAGCTGCCTGTAAAAGAAAAATTGGTAAGCTTCGATTTAATACAAGTTTGCTTTTGAGTTTAATACCACTTTAAGTCAAGTTGTGCTTAACCACTTAAAGACCAGGCCTTTTTCTGACATTTGTTGTTTACAAGTAAAAATCACTATGTTTTACTAGAAAATTACTTAAAATCCCCAAATATATATATAGATATATATATATATCTCTATATATATCTATATATATATATATATATATATATATATATCTATATGTGTTTTTTAGCAGAGACCCCAGAGAATAGCATGGGGGTCGTTGAAATATTTTATGTCACACTAAATTTGCGAAGCGGTCTTTCAAACACAATTTTTTAAAAAAAATACAATTTAATGAATTAAAAAAAAACAAAAAACAGTAAAGTTAACCATTTTTTTCCTGTAAAATGTAAGAGATGTTGATGTGAAATGATGATACACTGATTAAATAGATACCAAACATCTAATGCTTTAAAATTGCGCATGCTTGTGGAGTGGCAACAAACTATTGTACTTAAAAATCTTCATAGGCGACGCTTTAAAATTTTTTACAGGTTACCAGTTCAGAGTTTAAGAGGAGATCTGGTGCTATAATTATTCCTCTCGCTCTTACAATTGCGGCGATACCTCACATGTGTTAACATATGCAAGCACGACTTACATATGAATTCACTTCTGCACGCGAGCACAGAGGGGTGGGGCGCTTTTAATTTTTATTATTTGTTTTACTCTTTATTTTTACACTGTCCCTTTATTTTATTTTTTTCGATCATTTTTGTTCCTATTACAAGGAATATAAACATTCCTTGTAATAGAAAGCAGCGTGACAGATCCTCTTTATTGAGAGATCTGCGGTCAAAAAGACCTCAGATCTCTCATTTACCCTTCAGTTCTCGTTCACACTGAGGGTGGGATTTTAAACCTGCATTTCATTGTGATTTTGGGAGCGATTTGACAGACATCTGTGTGGGTTCCTGCGACCAGGTCGCCTCACAGGTCACCTTAGTGTGAACGGGGACTGAAAAGCCCAATGTATTGTAAATAGTGGAGTAATGTGGATTTTTAGAAATGCATTGTATTTTGTTTTAGTCCATTAAATGAATTTGGACTATTTTATTGTTAGGTCTCTCTCTCCTTCCATTGGTGCATGTTTTTTTCTGGTATCCTGCTGGGTACCCACTGATGGGTAGCCTTGCCTGGTGTGAGCAGGCTAACCTGAGCCAGTGATCTCTCTAAATGTTTTTGTCATCTCACTATTCTGTATGAACTCACATCACAGTTCCAGTGTCTCTTGGACGTGAATTTTCAGTATGGAGCTCCGGCGACACAGGTTCTGCCCTGTTGTGCCCCGGGCAGTGTGTTTCTAGTTTTAATAGTAAAAAGTAAAGGGTGCGCTAACCAATGTGAAAAGGTGGCTGCACTTAAACTCTAAGAACTAGAGAGTACAAGAATAAACAAAAAATTAAATAAGTGCGCTCTACCTGTGTTGAATATTATGTGAGCCTCAAAAAACACACTACAACATAAATGAGTACACAAATGTACAATCAATTTGACACAAAATGCATGTGACCACTCACTGACCATGAATGGCTAAAAAAAAAAAAAAATATGTTTTTAGATAAGTGTAATAGTCTCTCAAAAATTGTGAATAAAAGTAATCCCTTCACGCAGAGTGCTGAATAAAATCCATAATGAGAGAACTCCTGTGATATAGATGCACAGATGTCCCGGGAAAAGCTTCCTCACACAGATATATCACGTGTTCTTTCTCAAACCAAAAATGCTGAACACGAATCCCTGTGCACTAAGAAAAGTTCAAACACTCCAATTTCACCCAAGGGTAGGATTGGACATACACTGTAGGTGGCTCCTTACCAGATCTGTGACAAATCAAGGCAGACAGTATGGTCCATAAACCCTTAATCCTCACAGTGGATTATCCCCTCCTCTCCGTGCTACACCTCGTGCTTGTGGACAAATTAAATAAATTGGCTCCTTACCAACTCAAAGATAGGACAGGCTCAAATATACACATTCCTTCTGTGTGTTTCCTGGGCTAAATTCCCATAGGCGTATCCACAGAACCAGCACTATACACTCCAGGCCCTTCCTCAGCTCCAGACTCCACAGTTAGAAAATTTAAATTCTGAAGAATCATTTGATATACTTCCCAAATTCCACAAGCTATGTGCCAGAAAGAGACATCAGAATCGTCGCTGTTGTCACTTTCCGCACCTGATGACGAATTTTCCCACGAATCGCTATCGCTCAGTTCTTCAATAACTCAGTTTTGCTGTTGCTGTATTCCAGTTCGTCTAAAAGCGATTTGTGAAAAATAAAACGCTTTTTGGACGCCAAGGTCGTTCTCTATTTTCCAAAGAAAAAAAAAAATTGAATAAGTCACCAGGTGAAATCCTGTGGTGAAATGGCATGATACAGTGTAATCAGGATCACAGCTTTGTACCATGCCATTTAGTGTATTTCCGTTTTTGAATTTGCCGCTGGTTCTACCCCCCTGCATCGCAACGCTCACAGGGAAGGGAACCGGAAGGCAGGTGCCGGTATCTGTCGAGCACAGAGCGAGAAGAGAGTGTGAGGATGGCTGGAGGATGGCAGGGGATCACGGCGGGGGGGAACGCAGGGAAGGTGAGTGTGCTTCTGGGGTAATCCCTAGTGTGGCTCGGGATTACCGCTTTTGGTACTGAAAGTTAACCCCCGAGCCACACTCGGGAATACCGCTAGGGAGGTTAATACAGAAATGTTGGCTTACTGAAAAGTATGTCCATGTACAGTATAATATGCAGTCAATACTTGATCGGGGCTCCTTTTGCATGAATTACTGCATCAATGCGGCGTAGGATGGAGGCGATCAGCCTGTGGCACTGCTGAGGTGTTACGGAAGCCCAGGTTGCTTTGATAGCAGTCTTTACCTTGTCTGCATTGTTGGTCTGGTGTCTCATCTTCCTGCTGACAATACCCCACAGATTTTCTATGGGGTTTAGGTCAAGTGAGTTTGCTGGCCAATCAAGCACAGTGATACCATGATTATTAAACCAGGTATTGGTACTTTTGGCAGTGTGGTCATGTACCAAGTCTTGCTGGAAAATTAAATCAGCATCTCCATAAAGCTGGTCAGCAGAGGGAAGCTTAAAGTGCTCTAGAATTTCCTGGTTTCCTGGCTGCGCTGACTTTGTACTTGATAAAACACAGGGGACCAACACCAGCAGATGACATGGCTCCCCATATCATCATGGACTGTGGAAGATGTTGCATTTCATTTGGAAATTAAGGTCCCAATGTGTGAAATTTCCACAGTCAATCAAAAATGTACTTTTTGATGATATTCTAATTTTATGAGATGCACCTATATTACCCAATTCAATAACACATAAATTGTGTAGACATGAAAAAAATGTGAAATATTGTGTAAACTAATTAATAAAGTACCAGCTACAAGACCAATTTAGGAGTTTTCATCTCACCCTCAAAATTAAACACTCATACAATATAGTCAAGCAAAACACTTATAATGTGAAAAATTACTATAAAGTCAATGCATAAACTGGATACAAATCAATAAATTAAAAAAAAAAACATTCCAGCACCCAGTGATCTGTGCTTCCAAAAATAAAAGAAACAAAAGGGGAACACCGTAGTGCTCTCCATTTAAAACAAGTTTATTATCCCCCCCCCCTAATAAAAACACTTACAGGAATCTTTATTACAATGTGCTCTAAAACAACTTATCAGCCAGCTCACCACAAGAATCTCAACCGTGGCAGTGGCGTGATGCCACAGGCTCATCTCCTCTCTTCTAGACACGTTGCGCCCTCCTTGTGGGCTTCCCCACTAGGCCTGCTGGATGCCAGCTGTTCAGCCTAGTTTTCATGCATGCTCTGCTCCCGAATCATCAAAATAAGTACATGACAATGCAGATCATTTTGCACGTATTTTATTAGGTACCGGTATTTCATATCAGCAAGCTATAATTAGTAGTTTCACTGCCAATAATTACATGTGTTATTCAAATTAACTTAATATGGAAATTACATTTTAAGGTCAAAGCATTCCTAGAAATGCTTTGATATTAAAGCAGCAATGTGGCCAGCCCTGCTGCTTTAATATCAAAGCATTTCTAGGAATGCTTTGACCTAAAAATGTATTACCACTTTTGTAGGCAAATTGGGATAACACCTACTCTATATTTAAGCAAACAAAAATTCCTGCGAGCAACCTCCCTATATCAGATATTAAGTGCTGCAGACACCTCACTTCTCATACAAGTGTGAATAATGAACAAACAATATAATAGTGCTGCGCAATAAATATCTATAAAATACTCAGTGATTCAATATAGTAATAAAAATTATATATTATTAAATTAAATATCTAGTGTACAAATGTTAATAAAAAGTGGACATATATTAATGTACTCAAACAAATAAATAATCGAATCATAAATATTGCAAAAATCAATAGCGCAATAATCCATCAATCAAAATCAGTGTATAAAAGCCAAAAAAGCGCGAAGTGCAAAAAGTATCTGAAAAGTCTTCAATATATTAGTCCCAGTGATGATATATATATAAATATATACCAAAATATAAATAATTGTGAAAATAATAATAATTAATAAGTTAATATAACAGTCTTGTGAGAAGTGCAAACAACCAAAATCTTCTATAAGTGCTCAAGCCACCAGGATGTGGTTGGTGCTTCCCAAGAGGAGTGAGTGACCAGAGTGTCACAGATCAATATTAACCGTGCACCCCCTTGTGAGTGGGTGCTCACCTCAAATAAGATTCAATCAAGCATAAATGCAGGGGATCTTTAGGGATGGCCCATTTGGGTGGTTTTACTTCAGAAGCTCAAATCAGGTCAATGCGTCTTAGCTCAATAGCTAGCATAACATATAGATAGAAAAATCTTGCTATAGTGCTTATATCTTTAAAACTTTATTCAAATAAAAAAGGAATATATTGCACTCACATATATCGGTGCATCCATGCACCTTTAAACTGCCATGTAAATACAGCCGATGTACATATAGGTACCGTGGTGGTGTAGTGGGAGACGCCGCAGCTGTGTGTGTCCTCCTATGCTGACACAGTCCGACAGTCTCGCTAGGGGAGGGGCAAGGATGGACGGAGCGCTTCGCTGATAGCGAGACTGTCGGGCTGTGTCAGCATAGGAGGACACACACAGCTGCGGCGTCTCCCACTACACCACCACGGTACCTGTATGTACATCGGCTGTATTTACATGGCGGTTTAAAGGTGCATGGATGTACCGATATGTGAGTGCAATATATTACTTTTTTATTTCAATAAAGTTTTAAAGATATAAGCACTATTGCAAGCTTTTTCTATCTACATGTTACGCTGGCTATTGAGCTAAGACGCATTGACCTGATTTGAGCTTCTGAAGTGAAACAACCCAGATGGGCCATCCCTAAAGGTCCCCTGCATTATTTATTTGTTTGAGTACATTAATATATGTCCACTTTTTATTAACATTTGTACACTAGATATATAATTTTTATTACTATATTGAATCACTGAGTATTTTATAGATATTTATTGCGCAGCACTATTATATTGTTTGTTCACCTACTCTATATTTGTTTCAAGTTCCCAAAATATATTTTAAATTTACTGCTTATCTTAAGTGCTTTTTACTTACGGGTAGATCTCTGTGACAAAGATGGATGTAAGGAGTCCCTCACTTTGATGGCAAGGTCTATGATATGGCCAATACATATGGATATATAAAGTATACTCTGTGAAGCATCTGCCTCATGTATACAGTGGTTCTAACAGAGACCCCATTTACGTTGATGTAATATTAGAAGAGGAACGTATCTGGTGCCAGTAATCTTGGGGTTCCCATGATAATTTTGAGAGGATACTGATTGTGAATTCTCCCCCAAACTCTACATATTTGCAGTTATTCTATTGCATATAACCATATATCTGCCTGCACTGATCTGTTCCTCAACGCATGTGTCTGCCAAGGTCTATATCACAGCTGGAAATATCGGTCTGCCTTGGTCTCTCTGGCCCTGAGGAAGCCCTGTTGCGAAACAAATCGGCTTGCTGGGGACCCTAGACCATGCTATCTAGAGACAGTAACATCTAATGAGATACACTGTATCAGCATTCCCCATGGGAATATATTTCTACATATGCGTTTTTCTTTTAACCAGTCCTTCTATGTAGTTATAGTATATTTTGTTTTTTGTCTTATATATATATATATATATATATATATATATATATATATATATATATATATATATATATATATATCTGTTCAAAAAAAAGAGAGCAATTTTAATTAATTATATGGATGGTGTGTTAATTGTGATCATCCTCTCTCCAATTGCCCATACAAAGCCCCATCTTTCTCTTAGTATTTTGTTGTGCTTTTTACTTGCTTAAAAATACTGTCAGGCTGTCCCTGCTTTGTAATGTTTAAGAGAGGTTTTGTGGAGTAATGTTTAACACAATTCATTATGGAAAAGGAGGGGTATGATAGACAAGATGGTAGGGCTCGCAACAGAGCAAGGAGTGTACTCTTGTGACAAACAGAAGCTACTATTCTTAAAAGACTTGAAAAATGTATTGTGAACAAATCACTGGGACCAGGTGGCTTACACCTGAGAGTCCTCAAAGAACTTAGCCAGGTCATTGCTAGACTGTTATTCCTAATCTTTAAGGACAGCTTACTGAACGGAATGGTACCAGTGGACTGGTGGAAAGCTAACATGTTAACAATATTCAAAACAGGGTACATACCTGGAAACTACAGGCTATTCAGTCTAACATGAATAGTATGTAAACTATTAGAGGGGGTGATCCAAGAATTTGCTAATAAAAATAGTATCTTTAGCAGTAACCAGCATTGATTGATGAAGGATGATTCTTGCCAGACCAACCTGTTAACATTCTATGAGGAATTGAGCGTTAATCTGTATAGAGGAATGCCCGAGGATGTAGTGTATTTTGATTTCGCCAAAGCATTTGACGTGGTACACTAAAAAAAATGCTTAATTTACAAATTGAGGTCTGTTGGCATTGACGATATGTGTATGTACCTGGATAGATAACTGGTTACAGGAGCGCGTCCAAAGGGTAGTGATAAATAGCATAGCTTCTGAATGGTCTGGAGTTGTGAGTGGGGTGTCCCAGGGCTTTGTCCTGGGATCAATAATGTTTAACTTGTTTATAAATGATATGGGGGTTGATATAAATAGTTAAATTTCAGTATGCAGATGATACAAAGCTAAGCAGGGCAATATATTCACAACAGGATATTGAAACTGTACAAGAAGGCCTCGATTACTACATGATTTAGCAAATCATTTGGCAGGTACACAGGTCCCAAACATATGTACTTAAATGTATGAATAAATATACTTGTAGTATATCCCTCGCGCCAAATGGACCACAGTGGTACTATAAGTGTAAAGTGCAGCTGCTATGGTGAGGTAGGAAATGTGTTTGTATACAGCCACAAGAGAGGGCTACCTATAGCGCTTGCTTTAAATGTGCTTTGATAGTTGTACTAATTAAAGTGCCAACAGTGCATCAAGAAAGTATATAGAATTAATATAAAATGATATGTTATCAAATAAGATGGGTATACATATAGTGCTTCCTTCAAATAAATAGTAGTGTTCAAGGTAAACCAAAGTGCTAGTGATACATAAAAGCAGCAAATAAATAAAATAAAAATGATTGAAAAAATTAATGAATTAAATAACGGTGAAAATATATGTGATAGCTATTGTCCCATAAAGAGCTCAAAAAAAGTTCATAGAGGTCTTCATAAAAAACACAAAAATTTCAAAGCAAAATTCATAGGTGACTTGTAGTGCAAATTGTTCAGACAATTCCTGAGTGCAAATAACAGTGCAGGTGCTCTGTGCTCAGCCTCCAAATGGTCTTGTGCTGATACTTGTTTTCCACCATGGGAAATAGTAAGAAAACTCACTCACCAGAAAGAATGGGTCTTATCTACCTTATGGTATTAAGACCGAACAGCGTTTGTGTGGCCACCAGGGCCAGGGTGGGTCTCACACTTTGGGGTGTAATGCCTCAGCTCACAGTGCTGGCAGCTCTTTACTTCTCCTCCATCCACGTTTCCAACCAGGTTATAAAACAAGAGGATAGCTCCAGATGGTGTGGTAACGTTTAAACATTTTATTTTCTTCCAAAATACAGTTAAAACACGATAAAAATAGATAAAACCGTCAGTGAGTGGAGCCCTGGAATGGAGAGCGGTGATTACCGTGCTGCGTTCCACTCGGCTCCCGTGACGTATACGTAATTAGCTACACTCGGGGCATATCTGGCCCCCATGGCAACTCCCTTGTGTTGGCGGTAGTACAAACCTTGGTGCCAAAAGTAGTTGCTATTCATAGCCATCTTCAGCATTTTTAAGAGAAATTCTTTTTGCTCTTGTTCCATCGGTGGATTTAAATGGAATGTCCACAGGAACAATTATCTATTATAATCTTTTACTCTATGATTTCTATGGAGAGTATTATCTATTTTTAGAAAGTAATATTTATGAGTGTATATTTCTGTAAACTTTATAAAATTGGTTCCTTTTCAAAGTATATGCAATAAGCATTTTTATCTCATTTAAAAAGTAATAAAAAAAAAACAAATAACATATCTACCTCATAATTTCATCCGCCTATATTTACCATGTCCACTTTAAAAGTAAAAAATATATATCCTTTGTAACCATAAACACATATATTAACCCTACAGGGTTCATTGAGTACTATCTATATAAACCAGAACATTCATTATGTAATAAACACCCTACAATTTACATTTATTGACACATAGGGGGACATAATGTTAACCTTTAATATGAGAGTATTTGTAAATATTTATATGATGCCTATTTTCTAGTATTAAAGCGGAGTTCCGGGCACAAAATCGACCTAATCGATTTTGTGCCCATCCGCTGGCTCTTCTTCACCTGAAAAGGAATTGGATAGTTAGGTATATATTTTTTTTTTTACTCACCTTGTAATTGTAGATAGAAAATACTCACCTATTCTCCACTTCCTCCCTCTGTGCCGCGGCTCCGCCGACAGTTCCTCTTTGCGATGATTCCTGGGAGCTGAGCGTCATCGCTCCCAGGAATCAATGCGACGGCACCGGCCCCACTCGTCACTTCCGGGGCGACGCTGCATTCCCTGCTAAACAGCTTCTGGGCATGCCCAGAAGCTGTGGAGGAATGCGGCGCCGCACCGGAAGTGACGAGAGGGGCCGGTGCAGGCGCATTCTGGGAGAAGAAGACACGGAAGAGGACGCAGAAGAGGATCGCGCCGGCTTCAGCTGCCCACAACAGAGATGGCAACGCTGTAGAAGAAATTTTATAAGTAAGTATTTCTTCTTGCAGGTAAGTGCGAACCGGGACAGATCAGAGGCTAGCCATTGTGGAATGTACTAGCCCTGACTGTCCCGGGGGTATGTTTATTGAAAAACAGTTTTTGTGCCCGGAACTCCGCTTTAAGAATGCCTAGAGCCTTAGTTGCACTATGTAAATGCATTAATATGGGTTGCAAAGTGTACCATCTTAGCTGTATGAATAGACATGCAGGGAAACAGATTTTATGTGGTGGCAACGTCACATCGCCTTAGTAATATTAGTTAACGGAATTTTTTAGGTTATTGCAGGAATATTAATGAAGCAGGACTTATTGGGAATATATTCCAGCTTCCATATGAATATGGAGTGAAGTAGATACTGTAAGGGAAATGTCTATATTATGCTTGGAATACTGTACTGAATTTGGAATGCATATGGGGATTTACCTAATCTGCTGTAACTGAAACGGAGGCGGGGTCGTGGACGCTCCCGTTGTACTGTATCCAGGCGACGGGGACGCTCGCGGACAGCTACTTGAGGTTGAAATTGGGGCGGAGTGAGGGGCAGGGATCACCGCATAAGAAGCTCCGTGATACGCTGCCTTCCCCCTCTGAAGACGTCAACGTTATGACGAAACGCGTGTAAGGTGGAACGCACGCTGTATACGTCACGGGAGCCGAGTGAAACGCAGCACGGTAATCACCGTTCTCCACTCCAGAGCTCCACTCCTGAGGGTTTTATCTATTTTTATCATGTTTTAACTGTATTTTGGAAGCAAATAAAATGTTTAAACGTTATCACACCATCTGGAGCTATCCTCTTATTTTATAACCTGGTTGGAAACGTGGATCCACATTTAATCCCAAATGTGGAACAAACCACTTCACAGACACCTTCAAATCTCTTTAAAATCCATGAAGAAAAAATGGCATCAACCTAAGAAAAATATACTGACAGCAGATGTAGTCATCCGTCCTGCGGATAAGGGAGGGGGCATTGTGATCCTCAAAAAAGATGACTATTATGAAGAACTTAACAGATTAGTACACGATGAAGAAACATATGTGATATTGAAAAGCAATCCCATAACAAAATATAGGAGAAAATGCAAAAAATATCTTAAAAGAGCACACAAGAAAGGAATACTAAACATTAAAGAATACTGATACCTCCTCCCAGAAGCACCTAGGTTACCAGTAATTTACCAACTCCTGAAGATACACAAAAACCTAGAGAAACCCCCAGGATGGCCTATTATCAGCAGGATTGATTCCCTTTTTTTCCGGATAGGAGAATACCTCGACACCTACCTCCAACCAATGGTTAACAAGTACCCATCGCATTTGAAGGACAGCAAACATTTGATCAACCTACTGGACTCCACACCATGGGAAGGGGAAGTCACCCTCACCACGGTGGATGTAGAGTCCCTTTACACAAACATAGGCCAGGACAACGCACTTTTAGCAGTCGAATGGGCCTTTGGAAATCATCCCCCGAATACCTTAGTTCCCTCACCTTTGATTATATCACCAATTTAAATGGAATGTCCACAGGAACAATTAACTATTATAATCTTTTACTTTATGATTTCTATGGATAGTATTATTTATTTTTAGAAAGTAATATTTATGAGTGTATATTTCTGTAAACTTTATAAAATTGGTTCCTTTTTAAAGTATATGCAATAAGCATTTTTATCCAATTTAAAAAGTAATTAAAAAAAAAAACAAAAAACATATCTACCTCATAATTTCATCCGCCTATATTTACCATGTCCACTTTAAAAGTAAAAAATATATATCCTTTGTAACCATAAACACATATATTAACCCTATGAGGTTCGAGGTTCATTGAGTACTATCTATATAAACCAGAACATTCATTATGTAATAAACTCCCTATAATTTACATTTAGGGTTAACCTTTAATATGAGAGTACTTGTATATATTTATATAATGCCTATTTCCTAGTATAAAGAATGCCTAGAGCCTTAGTTGCACTATGTATATGCATTAATATGGGTTGCAAAGTGTACCATCTTAGCTGTATGAATAGACATGCAGGGAAACAGATTTTATGTGATGGCAACATCACATCCTCTTAGTAATATTAGGGATATATTCCAACTTCCATATTAATACTGAGTGAAGTAGATACTGTAAGGGAAGTGTCTATATTATGCTTGGAATACTGTGCTGAATTTGGAATGCATATGGGGATTTACCTAAACTGCTGTAATTGAAACGGAGGTGGGGGATGTGGACGCTCCCATTGTACTGTATCCAGGCGACAGGGATGCTTGCGGACACCTACTGCCGTGAGGTTGAAATTGGGGGGAATGAGGGGCGGGGATCACCGCATAAGAAGCTCCGTGATACGCTGCCTTCCACCTCTGAAGACGTCAATGTTATGACGAAACGCGCATAAGGTGGAACGCACGCTGTATACGTCACGGGTGCCGAGTGGAGCGCAGCACGGTAATCACCGCTCTCCACTCCGGGGCTCCACTCGCTGACGGTTTTATCTATTTTTATGCTGTTTTAACTGTATTTTGGAAGCAAGTAAAATGTTTAAATGTTATCACACCATCTGGAGTGAGTTTTCTTACTATTTCCTACGGTGGAAAACAAGTACCAGCACGAGACCATTTGGAGGCTGAGCACAGAGCACCTGCACTGTTATTTGCACTCAGGAATTGTCTTAACAATTTGCACTACAAGTCACCTATGAATTTTGCTTTGAAATGTTTGTGTTTTTTATGAAGACCTCTATGAACTTTTTTTGAACCCTTTATGGGACAATAGCTATCACATATATTTGCACCGTTACTTATTTAATTTTTCAGTCATTTTTATTGTATTTATTTGCTGCCTTTATGTATCACTAGCACTATTTATTTGAAGGAAGCACTATATGTATACCCATCTTATTTGATAACATATCATTTTATATTAATTCTATATACTTTCTTGATGCACTGTTGGCACTTTAATTAGTACAACTATCAACGCACATTTAAAGCAAGGGCTATAGGTAGCCCTCTCTTGTGGTTATATACAAACACATATGTAATTAAAGTTTATCTAAATCAAGCACTGGTAATCGAGACAAGTGCAGCAAGTGTATTTCAGTATATTTTTTACTTTACATGCACAGTAGTTATTTGTCCTTTGCTCCTACAGGCTTTGTAAATCTAGCTATGAGGTTGAACAAGGTGCCCACCCTTCCCCCTGTGGCCGTCCAACAATGTTGCCAAAAAAGAAATGACTGATTGATAACCAGTGTTTGTGTCGGCTTCAAGCACTTGCCCGAGATAAGCGACGGCAAGAGGAATGCATGTGCGTGTGCGTGTAAGCCCGTTGCCCCTCTGCATTCCTCTTGCTGCCACTTGTTTCAGGGAAGTGCTTGGATAGAAATGCTGGCTATCAAGCAACCATCTTCTTGCTGGCTACATTGTTGGATGGCCACAGGGGGAAAGGAGAGCACCTTGTTCCAACAGAAATGCCAGTTATCCAGCAGCCATCTACTTGCTAGCTGTGTGGTCAGACAGCCATGGGGGGAAGAGGGGCACCCATTCTAAATTCATAGCTAGGCTTACAAAGCCTGTAGGAACATTGGACAAAGTACCATATGTACTTTGACGCTAGGGGACAGAACATTGAAAAAAACTGAAATGAGAGTTCTTCTTTAATCCACTCAAAACTACCATAAAATGTTTTGGATTTAGTTATACTTCAACCAAAATTTTCCCACAGAGCCATACTACTGTAATGGTAAAATGATTCTTATTTTAAGCTGAACTCTAGGAAGATATAGTTCCATTTCTGTAGGATCCCCATGGAAGTTGGGTCATCACTAGCTTCTGGGTCCTACACCGGTCCTACAGCTGCTTAGTGAGCACAGGATGTTGCTTGCTCTGCATGGGCGTCATTCAGATTGCTGCAGATCATGATGTCACCACACTGCCGCTCCACCTTATCTAATCACTGAACTCTTTGGGTTCATTGTGAGAATTCAAAGTGTTCTGTGAATGAGTTTTGGCTATGAAGGTTCATGAAAACATATATGAGCGAGTTTGGGGGTGGAGGAATTTGACTGGCCTGCACAGAGTCCTGACCTCAATCAAATAGCTGGAAAGAATGTGTTCTGGCGCTCTCAGGTTGTGCTTGTCACTGAAGTAGCTGTAAATATGGGTGAGTGGTGGAATCACTCAAGGGAACTGGATATGGCTAAGCACAAGGGGGGGGGGGAATAAAAAATTAGGGAGCTCGTGTGCAAGTTCCAAGTATATGAGTGGTGGTTAACTCTCTTTAAATCCCAGGGGAAGGGAAAGAGAAAGAGGTGTCCACGGTAGTCTCTGGGAATGGATCCCCAGGAGGGGGAAAAAGGACGGGAAGGAAATATTCCGGTAGTCTCTGGGATGGATAGTTAATAAAAGGGAATAACACTCAGGGCAGCTGACCGGGAGAGTGAAGCAGCTCTATATCAAGAAAAATGGAAAAGGAGGAAAGCGCCTCTAGAGTGTAATGAATAGTTTAATGGCATAAAATAATATAATGTGGTGACTCACATCAAGGCATTAGTTATCGTGTCTGCTCCAGGGGCTTGGACGTCTGCTCTGTTCAGATCGGTCTAGGCTTCCGGGAGGCGTCTGGAGGCTGGCTCTGGCATCTTCCGGGTAGACCTGGTGTAGGAGCGTGCGGTGGCCGGCAGCGTCTGGCACAGAAAGGGGCAGTGAGGGCAAGATCAGGCTTTGCTGCTATGTTCCTGCAGGTCTTAGGCTTCCGGGAGGCGTCTGGAGGCTGGCTCTGACATCTTCCGGGTAGACGTTGCAAAGGGAACTCGAAGGTACTCGTGCAGCGGCCGGCGGCGTCTGACGTCACTTCGCCCAGGAAGGGCAGTAAGGGCAAGGTCTGGCTTCACAGCGCGTTTCGGAGCATGCGTCGATGTCGGAGTCGGACATGCGCACTCCTTTCTCAAGTGTCCAGGACAAGGGGGAAGAGCACAGTTTATAAGTAACGGGAGGGGTGTGTCCAAATTGTAAAAGCGGCAATGCTGATTTATGGTTAAAGCGGCAATAGTCTCTACGAACATAGCTCAGCCATACTGGATGATTTAAAAACATGTTGGGGGTGGCATGATAATTATATTAAAAACTGGACAATAAAAACTTGGATATGCTGTAGGCAATGTAGAATACAGTATCTTAGTGAGTAAACAAGGCTCATAAAAGAATTAAGAAATTGTTACAAATATCATGTGTGAAATAACAAGGGGATCCATATGATTGTACACATACATATATACACACAAAATATAACGAACACATCTCATATATCAAAAAGGAACATTGAGTGGCATGTGTATAAAAAGGAAATGCACATGTATACATGTGTACAGGATATCTATAGTATCCATGTAGAAATTCTACCTACATATATACATATATATATATATATACATATATATATATATGTGTACACATACACATGCGCTACATACCTCTCAC